>NC_051179.1:65708577-65776873 GCF_013339695.2 Rhipicephalus sanguineus
AAGGCCTGGCCGAGGGAAAGAAAGACCTGCGGCAATGGGTGACGGGCATCGCGGAGGAGGAAGCCACAAAAGTGTACAACTTCACACAGTCCGTCTACGAAAAGAACAACATTCTGGATCTACCTGATAGCTCCGTTTAACCATTTGCGCATGGGCGGGGCCCCCAACCCAAGTGAAGACAGTTTTGACTTGCCCTTTGAGCGAGAGTGTTGTTGGCAAAACTGTGCTGAACATCAATGTTCTTGGTAGAACAAAGTATGCTTTTTTTTTTGTTGCTGAGCGAAAACAGTGTTTTAACTGTTCGCACTTCAACTGCATTGTCTTATTCCAGCGGCCATCACTGCGAGTCAAGGCAAGCAGGTGCTGTTCTCTGAGCGGATGTCTTACACCTGTGAGGGTGAAAATTTACTCGGGTAACAGTTTATGAGGTTGTCCTTTTCTCCGTTTTGCTACCACTTCAAGTGCCAGCTTTAAGCTAGGGGTAATGTACAAATATTTTGTTGACCGATCCACAACAATAATTTGGAAAACGAAACTTAGAGCTGATATTATTGCAAGGCAATCTTCTAGACATTTCCTGTGTGTCCGTGAGGCACGGAACTGGGAAATTGTTGTGACAACGAGAGAAAGTATCTGTTAGAGCAAAAACCGAATGCCATTTTGCGATTACAGTAAAAAAGAAAAGCGGTGCAGCAAAACGTTTACTGTAGCTGGGAAATCGCCGTAAAGGAAGCAGTTAGCCCAAACATTCTTTGCTGTAAACGATAAACCGAGAAAATGTGTGAACAGGAACATGGCTGTGACGCTTTATTTGCCCAACCACGACGTACCGAATTATTTTGTATGACGAAATGAGTATAAGATGTTTCTTGGATGTCAGGCATATAGTGAAGCATGCTTATATAACGGAAAATTTGTTATATAGAGAGTATTGGAAGTGTGTTCCTCTTTAATGTCATTGACTATATTAGCAATGCTAAAATTTGGCATAGGCTCATTAGTCTGTGATGGAAATGGCTAAGATCACTGTATGTTTTACAGTTGTACGGTAAGAGGCAAGGCTGTGCTTTTTGTGAGTCAGGATAGAAGGTGTGCAAATGTGCCATTGCTCACTCACGTACTGGAGTACTTTGTTCCTTCAAAGTGTTGTTTCTCAAGTTAGGACCGATGTGAGATTGCATTGCAGCACGAAATCTTATTTCGGATGTCCGCAATGACGTTGACACTGGAATACTGGTTCTGCGGAAACTTGCAAGGTGGAGATTCTTTTCATTGAAGCTGACATTGTGTTTCCCGTAAAATATGCACTGCCACTAATTTATTAATGAAGTACCAGAGCCGCACTGTAATAGTTACCTCCCATTTACTGTGTCAAATCGACCTGCCTCTGTGAGCGGCTTACCGTGTCAATAACAGTAGTGTGGTGACCACTTGCCCATTAGTCCATCATTCATTAAATGCATTAGTTAATTTAAATTGTTATGGAATTTGTGCCAAGATACATATCTTTTCAGTGGAAGTAATTAGTTAAGCAGTAGTAGGAAAGATGGTTTTTAGAGATATTCACTTCGCATTTTTAGTAAAGTTATGAATCAGTGCTTGTAACGCCTCAGGAGTGTTTTCGTGCCTCCTTGCCTTGGTAATAGAGAACGAACAAATCATGCTGTCAACTTAGCTGCATGAGCTATGGCAGCTGCTACACATTTACGAACATGAAAAGAAAAGCTCAATCAACTTGACCATATTTAGTGCATCGAAACTTCTACCTTAACCTCTAAGTAGTTATGATTAGACGGTTATTTGATGTCAGTCTAATTTACAGCCATCAAAGGTATAGTGAGTTATTGATAAGATCAACTATGAAAGTGCCCGTGTGTCAGTTTTTGCTGTGTGATTTGCCTGTAGCTTAACCATTTACTGCAATGTTTTCAATGTAGCATTGTAATTGCTTGCACATAGCACTACATTTATCTTCAGCAAATTTTTGGATGCTACTGTAGAACTTTTTTGGTGCCTTTTGAAAGTGTAGTCTGACAAAACTGTGAAAAGAAATGCACATGGATAACTGTGTTACTAAAATGGGATGTCTTTGTTAGCTTGTGCACTATGAAGGTATAAACATGGAAATCTCTTGAAACAAGTATATAGCAAGACGGACTTCGTACTGTAACTTTTGGCAAGGCGATGTCTGAAAAAATAAGTAAACACTTGCTGTAAAGTACCGCGGAAGCGCCCAGTTTCGCACATGCACCCTCTATTAACATTTTCGAAACTTCAGGATTCTGAATATTATATGTGAAGTGCCCAACTCTCCCCATTGTCCCCATTGTGGCCAATATTCACCCCATTGTGGCCATTATGGCAATCGGCTAGCTGTACGGTGCACCCCTACACCGTCGCCAGGAAGATTGAAGTCATTGAGTGCCACCGTGTGTCAAAAGAATGCCAGCTGCACCTCTTGGCATTTCAGGATAGAGAGGAAAAGAATCCGTGAGTGCGGCACCAAGTGTGACGCCTTAAAGCAATGCAACTACGGCAAGGGTACGATGAAGCACAAGCTCATGGATTGCAGGTTCGTCTTCGGTGAAGAGTTGGACGAGTTGTTCGCGGTGTTCAGTGACGATGAGTAGACGTTACTGTGCACCATCATTTACAATTTCAAAGTAAACATGCTTTCTTTTGTTTCGAAGCCACCGTAGCACTGCCTCCAAGCTCTTCGTTGGCTACCAGCTTGGTTTTTGGTGCTCCTGCCAGACAAGTGCCCGTATCTAGATTAACGCAATTTTCAGTGAAAGTGAGGTGGGAACTTCCGCAGTACTTTATGATACATAAATGCAAATCGTTGGCTCCTGTGCAACGTATGCACACAAGTTACGAAATATTACATATGTTTGTTCATGTTGGCAGTGCAAACGCAGGACTTGTTCAGTGCTTAATTGAGTACGCAGTGTTCACTTTAATGTGTATCAAGCCACTTTGTCGCACGGATTGTGCTTATGCCGTGGAGCTTCCCACTGAAATTTCCAGCAGGAACCCCGGCGTTGTAGTCATTCAGGTATCCTATGTGGAAGAGATAGTACCTCAATTTGTCTGATTTATTCGCTCGTGACTGAACTGAATATGCCTTTATTGACCAAAATCTTGAATCAATCCTACATTTACTGATGCAGAAGGTGAAGTAACTCATAAAAAGATTCTTGAGCATTTCGTTGCAGCTTACTAAACATGGTTTTTATGGCACTATGAAAAACGGGCACAAAGCACCACTATTGACTGATTTGATGAAGCACCAAATGCGTGGCGTGAAAATGGTTGAAACTTAAAATGGACAGCCATGAACCATTCTTTCGAGGGAGTTGTCATCAGAAGAAAAATTAAACTCGCAAGTAAATATGCCTTCGTAAAAGGTGCTACTTAGAACTTTGCTAACCAGGGCGTGCAGCTTAAGTTCTTCATCCACTGCGGGGCACATGCAGTGCCACCACTAGAAATACACCACGAAGCAAAATAGAAAGAGAAGAAAAAAAAAGAACTAGGTGGGGCTTAACATGTCAACGTGTCAAGCCCCACGTAGTTTTCACTGACGAACCCACTGATTCCTCCACCAACGAGGCAACTGGAAAAATTCTTTCAGTAAACGAAATGTTCCCAGCCAACACCTTACAACTTCGAGTGCAGGAGCAAAATTTGAAATGGAGCCTGTTGAGAGGCCCTTTTAATTATTTGATAGTGCGCTTTGTGTGTGTTCTTTCTTCTGTCCATCTTGTTTAATACATACACCAGAAATTATGTTTTAGAAATGAGACTCTTCACATGCAGAATTATTGCAAATTATTAGTTATGATGGAATGTTTTGTTGCAAATTAGGGACTTTTAGTGTTGGATCATGCAAAAGTATGCACTAATGATCAGTTCCATAATGGCTGAACAACCACGTGTGCAGCCTATAGGCACTTGTGTGTTAGTTGGCTGCAGCAACTTTTTCAGGAAACTGTACAGCTTGTACTGGACTAAGTAATGGTTCTTTTGATTGATGCTACTGTCATCATGTGGACTATTTTGTGAACTTTCTCACATTGTACTTTTCAAATTGGGTCTGTAAAAACTGCTACTCCCCTTTAATGTAATTCAACTGAAATTTTCAACTTCAATCTTGCCTTCAAGACATATTCCACATCATTGAGGCTGCTAAGTTTTGCTTAAGTCTGGCAGGGATCTACGTAGCTCTGGATATCTGAAAGCAGGGCCACTGTATGCTGTGATTGTTCTCACCATGTGTTGACTTTTACGCATACCTCGAGTCTTGTGATGTGCAACGCCATATGAAACATTGCTCTTAGTGTAGGAAATAATCACTTGTTGTTTTGGTGTACGAGTGTTCACTTTTTTTTATTGTTTTACAGGTGTGTTGCCGCTTGTTTGAGTTTGTTAACTCTGGCAAATGTTCTTGTTCTAGCTGTACTAAGTAGGCTTGGGTGAATATAGCTTTTTTCGTTCGAAGCGAAGTGCAAGCAAGTGGTAATTAGTATCAAATTATTTCGAAGTAGATTCAGATAGTAGTAGGGTGCAAGTTATTATCCGTAAAATATGTTATGCTTTAAAATTTCTCACGCTTACTCCATATAAGCCCGTATAACACCCCTGTAAATGAAAAAGAATATTGTTTGGACTGCAGGTAATATGCACACCTAACCTTGAAGTGTGGCTTCGTGGCAGTGCCGGTTTCCCCTGTGTAGCCGGTTTCACGGCATAGCTACCACACGCTGCAGTGAAACCACCTTTTCAGGTGGGTTGCATGCGGTAAAAATGTCTGTTCGTTTCGAATACACGAAATTTCGTAAATTTTAAATTCGTGTCGATGCGAATTCGAATAATGTACTATTCGTTTAAATATTCAAAGCACCCGGATATTCGCACAAGCCTAGTACTGAGTTTTAGAAGCTGCCTTTTGCTGCCAAAAAGTCTTGTTTGCCAATTTTGAGAAATATGTCTTGCCATGCAGCTGAAACACATTTATGTTATGATATGCATGCAAGAGTGTGTGAACCTTGGCCCTGGATCGTGCAGGAATAGAATAATATGCAGTCCAGCAAGTGCTAGTAACGCATAGTTAGCAAGCTCAACAGCGTGAACTTTAGTCCATTTCTTGTCACCGTGTGGAATGAACTTGACGTGCATTTTTTTTTTCTCGTAATCACACAGGCATCGTTTCACCTTGTGTTATCTTACTTTAGAAGTATCATTAAGTGACATGCACGACACTGTGGACCAAACATGGAGTGATTTCAGGAAGTGTTTCTTATCTCGTTAATTAACGCACAACAAGGGGCTATGTGGCTGTTTGAGAGGAATGGAAGAAACAGAGAGGACAGTTCGATGTTCTGGCTGTCAGTATTTATTTTTTTACAATGTATAGCTATCACAGCTTCATCACATGGCTTTCTGGTCTCATTGCCTTTGCTATTAATTAGTATTGCTAAGTGCTGTTTCTTTAAGACTTGACTCTCCACATTTCCTTCTGAAGGACACAAAATTGGAAGATGTTTAATTATGGCTACAGGAAGGGAGGGTAATTCCTTAGGGAATTTTTTACACCATGTACTCCTTGTAGCTGTAGGAAAAGAGTATTTAAAAAAAACAAAACAATCTTATTAAGATAGACAACAGTAATTTTACATCTATGTAACTAGTGCATGGCACTTTTTGCTTTTCTTGCACACCACGGGATTAAATAGCTCTTGCACCTCATTGGTGAATAATTGATCCACGTCTCACTGTATGGGATGGTATAGTAAACCAGCTATTTGCTGTTTATAACCCTAATCATTGGCACATATGCACATCTAGGACTTCTTTTTTTCCTGTCTGAGATTGAATGAACATGAGTTGAAAGATTATTCATGAATATGAATAACTGCTACATAAGTGTACCAGCGTAATTTGCTTCATAAGCCTCGCCCTACAGCCTCATGCTAGTTATGTTCAGAGCCTTAAAATCCACTAATGATTAAGAGTGCATATTCACAATGTTGTGATAAGATATCATGGGGACACTATTGTCCTGCATTGTAGTAATTTGCAAATGAACTCCACTGTTTGACTAAAGTACTGACCATCTTTTTACCCTTTTTCTGAATTGTGGGCTGGTGCTAGTAAATTGTACATAATGTTTAACTGCATTGCACGAGCTTTCAAATGGGTAATGTTCAAAACATGTTTCCAGTGTACTTACTGCAGTTTTGAAATATTATTTTTGTTAACCACAACAGTCACTGCACCTAGCCTGCGGGGCTCTAGTCAAACTGCACTTATCACTTTTCAATCAGTCATCACAGAGCAGAGAATTCTATTCTGTGTGTATCGGTGTTCCCATTTTGATGCTGCTTTAATGAGTATGTCATTGTTGTGATTACATGTCATATATGCAGTGTCAGTCTTCAAAAGTCTTTTTTTTTTACCTTGTGCTTGTTGGCAGGTGGTTTGTTGCCAAGTCAAAATTAAGTTTGTACTTGTTCTTTGTTTTCTTCTGTTCAGCTGCAGCCAAATGTCACAGAATTCAGCTTGCCATATAGTTAGAGCACTATGAGTGCGTTTCTTGATGTACAAACACTGCACATGCTCTTTACTCTGTATGCAAAGGCTGATTTTAAGAGACAGGAAGTGCACATGGTCAACACTGATTGCTTATTATGAGTCGTCATTGAAATTTTGCTAGTGAGTACTACCTTGCTTGCATGGCATGTCTCACTGATGCTTTGAGCCTGGTCAAAGAGGACTATGGAATTGTTTTAAGTTCATCGAATGTCTGTAGCAGTCTAGCAGTAGAAAGTAGTCCATGACTTCCATTTTCTTTAAGCCACGTTCAGAAAAAATAAAGTTGCTCAAACACATTTTTGGCAAACACATTCATGGTATAAATTGTTTTGCAATTGTGTGTTGATATGACATTCGTGCCACATTCACATATAATAGGACTGGAGAAGTGGGATTGGTGTTAGTTATGCTAAATAAGCAGGACTGAGGCAAGCCTTCTACTGTGAAAAAATACTTGGAAAGAAGTTAAAAAGGCTGTTGTCAGTAATAAATTGTTTTGCATAGTGTGTAACAGTGACAGAAAAGAAACTAGAAAATCTGTGGCATCAGCATGCAACCATCTGTTCATAGGTCTTATTGACTGCGTTCACGTTTGCCATTGCAATTGACGAATTTCTGAAAGTGGGTGGCTTTGTTGTGCACAATGTTTTCTGGTTGCGTTTTAGTGGTTGTGTGTTATTATGTCTATTTTATATAGAAGTTGCTTTTTTTTACCTTTTTAGGAAATCTTTATATACACTCTCAGAGAACGCATTAAAGAATGATGGCTCTAGAGAGCTTTGCGTATTTCTCATTTGGTGCTTGGCTGAGGCACCCACTACAGCTGCAAAGCAGTTGCGTTTACCACGTTTCAAGAACCGTTGCAGGAAAGAATCTTTGCAACAATACATGAAATCTGAAACATGGTAAATACATCTTTAGTCCCCATAATTAACCAGTGCCTCAGGTCCTGTGTTGTCACATTCAAGATGTAAAACGTGCGAGCCGAGACCACAGCGAAAAAAAAGAAAGAAAAAAAGTGGAAAAGGATCCGCCGTTCCAGCAATACCTGCGCCCCCGTGCTTTATCTGAGCGACAATGCACTGACCGTGATGCAGCACGGATGGTCTTGGAGGAGCGGGCTTCGTGGTGGTCACCTGCCTCAGTTTCGCAGGTTGCCTTTCTTTATTTCGGTAGCAATTACGGGAACACTCCAAGCGGAAATTTGTCGACGACGTTGGTGTGGTGGTGCGCACGACGTCCAAGCGCGATAGGGTGATATCGCGCCCTTGTGGAAAATATAGGGAAAGTCGATAGAGCACGCAGTCTTAGCGCACGCGTGGGCGTGGGCGAGACGTTGAGCGCGCACAGGCAACGGAGGGAGGAGGGGCAGGCAAGGGCGGCACGTCGGAGTCGCATGAGACCGGGTCCTTCGTGCTGCACAGGTTACTGCAAACAACCGCTTTGCCTGTTGCCCGTTGCGAAAGACAGCGTTCCGCATTTTGGCAAGGGTACAGGTCGGGCGCCAACGATATGCCTGCAATTTCGCTGGGATTCAATCCGTTCGATAGTACGCCGCAATCATCCATACCTCACGGCCGACTGTTCTCATTGATAACGCGGCAGGTGTTCTGATTACGGCCTGACTCTGTAAAACCAAGCGGTGCGTTTCTTAGGCCGGGGAGTGGCAGATAGAGCGGTGCGTTTTCTTTTTTCAGCATTTTTTCCTTGATACTGTCTACCTCATAGGGAGCCTGTTTGAGGGCGCTGGTTCCCGACGCGCGCAACACTCTAGTCACGTGTCACTTTTCATATTTCGCGGGCTTTCTTGATCAAGCGGGAAAAATGAGCGCGCAATTAGCACGCGTTGTTGAAAGTAGCGCAGTCAGATGCCATTTGAACATGCCTACATACGCCTCATTGACACTTTGACAATTAGGCGAGTACTTGTCGAGTTAGAAATATAATTATGACTAATTAATTAAACCTCATTGAAGAAAAAAATAGCAGTGGCTACTCTAGTGTACTAGGAACAATATGCTGTAGGTTTGATTCGCGTAACGCCGTTCCTCTTTTTTTTAAATCGTGCTGCGTGATAGCTGGGACACCCTGTATATACTGTGTTGCAGTAGCATGCGCTTTAAAAATTTCCGGGATGTGCCATTTCTGATCAAAAGAACATAAAGCACCGTGCCGAGGAAGTTTTAATAAGAGTGCATTATGAAAGAAAAAGTTGAAATTAAAAGCAATGCAGAAACCGAACCCCAGCTGTTTACGCACTGGCAACGTCAGAAAAAAAAAAAAAAAAACACCGCTTGTCGGAATATAGCACAATATTTGCAGATGCACTGCAACGTTGGGAATATTAAGGAGACAAAAAAAAAACAGGAAATGAAAAAAATTTAGTGATGTCAATCATTTTTGGTGGCCCATTTTCTACGTAGCTGTTAGGAAATGACAACGTATTCGCAAAATAAAATGCACCATACTACCGCACGCCGATTTGCCCGTGCGTTCGGCTGCTGACTTTCCGAACAGAGACATAAATACGTCACGCACAACTTCCAATTACCGCACCCACACCACTTCTGTTGCACATAACACCCAGTTGAACAGCAATCATGGCGCGCAAGTAATTAAGGTGTGCGTCCGCAATCAGTGGAAGGACGCAATGTTGAATGTTCTCGAGTGCACTATGAAGTGAACCTGAACACCGACTGCAAAGGTAGCGCGAACAGTCAAAATTCACCAAGTGTCGAAGTAAGTGGAATCGCGCAAGAAGTCATTGCGATAATGCGACTATGTTTAAAGCTTCAGATCTAGCGAACACACCCGGTCGTGACACGAAAAGAGACCGATGGACCCACGAAGAGAGTTCGCGACCACATGGCAACATTCGCCGCATGTTTCATTAGTTACACCACTTACCGCGCAGTCAATTCATAACTGTCGATGACTCGAGATCACTTTTTTGAAATCAAATCAAATCAAATGAGGGTGATTCCACGTAAGATCGAACAAACGATGGCTGGTCGACCTCTCAAATTTATTTCAAAATTTTATATATTATTGCCTGATGAGTGGAAAGAAGAGATCCGCAATTCGTTTTGCCGTCAAAAATTTTTTCGAATCACAGGAAATAAATAATGACGAAGAGGTGGAGTGGAGCGCTCATCCGCTCTGCTGCTTTAGCCAACTTTCGTTATGAATTGCACAAAATATATTAAAGTTAGTTAGCTGACATTTCTTTAACTAAATATATGCATGTTTTTGCTTCTGCTCAGGTATTTTTAGTTTTTATGTGTAGTGTAGATGTTTTTATAAAAAACCTCAAAATTGGCCCAGGGAACGTTATTTTCTTTACTTTGAACGTCCTTATCTCAAAAAAGCCTTGTACCAGAGCGACGAAAATTTCGCATTACGTTCTTCGCATGCTTATCTACCAAAGTGCCGAATCCTATAATTATATAACGTTTCAGTAAAGAGATATGATCGGGCTAACTTCAAGAAAACACCGAACAATGCAAACTTCTGACGACAATTAAAAAAAAAAATTTATATTTCTTAAACTTTGTCCACTTATTCTCCTCCACATCAGCTTTCACAATCATTGAAAACATGTTGCATAATGTTGTTGCACTAATAGTTACGGCCCCTCCAATGAGACCCTTAGGCAAGTAGTGGCAATTCCGACTTCTTGCCCAGCAAGGGTATAAAATGCAGGCAGGATTGAATTTCTTTTTATTAAAAGGCCAGCAGTACCAAAAAAAGTGTCGACAACACTGAAGACGTTAATTTTGAAATTATTTGGTCACTGCAGCGGCCACGAGCGCGGGGCTACCAAGCAGGCGCGCGCGCACCCGAGATGCTCGTTGTAAGAGACGGTCCAGTGAGAGCTCGTTTTCGCGTCCTCAGACCGATTGAGTTCGAAACAGCAACACCTCTCGGGTGACTTGAACGCACGTGCACTGGAGCTTCGCTATTCTATCCACCCTCTGTTCACATCGCAGCTAGGCGCTGTTAACACGGCGGAGCTGGAAGCAAGATGAAAACTCTATAAGGGAGCTATGAGCGCTCGCTTCACGCACGCTGCTGCCTGAGAAACTGCGCTGCGCCAGTTGCGATCAGTGAAAAGCATGAACGTGGTGCTCCAGTGGCAAAGAAAAAAATATGGAATGTCAAAGGAAAAAAAGCAAAACTATCGGTAACCGGATGCGCTTGCCTATCTTAGATCGGCAGCAGACGGCCTGAATTGGCCGCGCGTTCGGTGCGCTGTTCACACTTCATTCGGCGCGGATAGGTCTTGTGCTTTGCTCTTACTCTACTCCTCCTGTGCGTCTCATGGCGAGAAAGTATAGCTCTGAATGAGTGTATTGTGGAGACTACCTTTCGAAGCACAAGAAGCTTAAAGGAGTACTGACACGAATTTTAAAAAAATTCGGATTGTTGCTCTAAATAAAAATACTGGTCTCGAGAAACCTGAAACGACTATTGTGGTGCCTGGGAATGCATCGTATATATCTTAATTAGCGCCACCTTAAAAAGACACTTTCGATTTCGATATCGAGGGGGTGGCTTCTGTGTCGTTTCATAGCAGGGTGACGTCACGGAGATACAGAAAATCGCGACGTACTAGCGGCAAATCCGTAATCTGCTCGTGTTGCACATAAACAACGATGAGTGAATTGTCGTCCAGTGACCCTGACAGTGATTTCTACGATTTAGGCTGCATGCAGGACGCAGAACTCGCAAACTCGGGGGAACTGTCTTGACTCGTCGGGATAACGTCCTTGCAGTGGGGCTGGCTTGCAGATGCTCAGCGACGAAAACTTCAAAGTCAAATTAAAATATTTTATACGTGTTCTCCGACTGCAGTGTGTGTACAGCGTTGACACTGCATACCAACGAAGCAAAAAATGTCCCTTTTGCGATGTCTCAAAATCGCGTCACTACTCCTTTAATTATTACAAAGAAGCCAAAATTTCGCAGAGTTACCGACCTAGACATAAATGCTTTGAAGGAACGTTTAACGCCCGAAAGATCAGTGACTGTCAGTGAGACGGACTACTTGTGCTACGCGTGCTTTTGCTACCACTGCAATGAAAGATCTTCACGGAACGCACAGTTTAACGATGACATTCTCATGCCCCCTGAAAAAGAAATCGACGTCATTAACCAGATCACTGCCACTACCGGTGCACGTGCGTTCAAGTCACCCGAGAGGTGTTGCTGCTTCGAACTCAATCGGTCTGAGGACGCGAAAACGAGCTCTCACTGCGCCGTCTCTTACAACGAGCATCTCGGGTGCGCGCGCGCCTGCTTGGTAGCCCCGCGCTCGTGGCCGCTGCAGCGACCAAATAATTTCAAAATTAACGTCTTCAGTGCCGGCGACACCTTTTTCAGTACCTGCTGGCCTTTTAACAAAACGAAATTCAATCCGGCCTGCATTTTATACACTTGCTGGGCAAGAAGTCGGAATTGCCAATCCTTGCTTAAGGGTCTCATTGGAGGGGCCGTAACTATTAGTGCAACACCATTATGCAACATGTTTTCAATGATTGTGAAAGCTGATGTGGAGGAGAATAAGTGGACAAAGTTTAAGAAATATAAAAAATGGTTTTTTTTAATTGTCGTCAGAATTTGCATTGTTCGGTGTTTTCTTGAAGTTAGCCGGATCATATCTCTTTACTGAAACGTTATATAATTATAAGATTCGGCAGTTTGGTAGATAAGCATGCGAAGAACGTAATGCGGAATTTTCGTCGCTCTGGTGCAAGACTTTTTTGAGATAAGGGCGTTCAAAGTAAAGAAAATAACGTTCCCTGGGCCATTTTTGAGGTTTTTTATAAAAACATCTACACTACACATAAAAACTAAAAATACCTGAGCAGAAACAAAAACATGCATATATTTAGTTAAAGAAATTTCAGCTATCTAACTTTAATATATTTTGTGCAATTCATAACGAAAGTTGGCGAAAACAGCAGAGCGGATGAGCGCTCCACTCCACCTCTTCGTCATTATTGATTTCCTGTGCTTCGAAAAAATTTTTGGCGGCAAAACAAATTGCGGATCTCTTCTTTCCACTCATCAGGCAATAATATATAAAATTTTGAAATAAATTTGAGAGGTCGACCAGCCATCGTTTGTTCGATCTTACGTGGAATCACCCATGAAATCTTTATTTTGCATAGTATGGTTACATCGGTAAAGGGACACTAAAGGCAAATAACAATTTATGTCAGAGTAAAAGCTGAATGCATAACAACGTAGCAGTGCCCTACTTACCGAGAAATTAAGCTAAATATATCTAAATGTATCACACGATGAGCGCCACGAGTGGGACATTTTGGAAGTGATCCCGATGGCGTGGGAGAGTGAATACAATTAATCACTAGTAATCAAACTAGCTGCAATAAAAAAAAGGAACCTTCCGTGCATCAAGACACGTAATAAAATGCTGCTTTTTCGTTTCTGTTTGATTCATGGAAAAAAGAACCTCTTTGGCGTTGTCATGGGGAACGGCGCGCGTGGTTCAAAAGTTCCGTTTTCGCCGAACTGCGCTTCGCTCACGCTGTCGCGTCTCAGTCAGGGTTGCCGTTGGTGGCTACTTTGCGCCAAATTGGCTACTTTACGACCCAGTCTGGCGACAAAAATTTCAGGTTGGCGCCATGGCTACTTTCTGGCTACTTTGATCCTCTATGTTAGCGCGTTCAGTCGCCATTTTTTCTCATTATCTGCAGATAAAATACCGAGCAAGCCTGACGACTACCCTTTGTTTCCAAGCTTTTCTGCCGCATCAGCCGGTGTATACGCGTGTCCTAGCCCCGCCATGAGTATGGTGCTCATCGAGGCACCTGAACGCAACGCGCGGTGCGCCTGCCGAGACGGAGTGATGAAGTTCTTGTTCGCCTAGTCAGTGTCTCACACCCACTATGGAGGATTGGCCAAGAATTCGGTGGTTTTATTAATTTAAATAAAAATTAAGAAATCGGAAATATAACTTACAAATTAAAGATGAAATTAAGTACGCCTTTTGTCTAAGATCAAAACTGACGAAATTGCGCGCATGTTGGCATACGCGTGGCTAGCACGCTGTTCACGCTGCCCGCCATCGATGCTGACGCTACGAGTCAGTTTCGTAGTGCTGATGCACGGCGCGTGTTTTCGGGTGAACTTGACAAACACAGAGATCCGCTACAAAATGAAGTTGGACCGGTCATCTTCAAGCGGATATCACTACTTGAAGCTGGTCGTGCTTGAAGGCTGCGACTTCAAGCACGAGCTTCTTCTACCATTAGTATTCCTACTGACTGGTTGGCTGGAATGTTCCAACCTTACTCTCTCTCTGGCAATTGCTATTTCTATTCTATATAGAATGTATACAGGCGCACGGAACTTATAATATGTTCATTTATTTGCAATTTGCTTACAGCTTGAAGACCAAGCATGAGGAGAAAATAACTGTGCTCGTATGCTATTTTATTGCTGACACAAAATGGTATTATATATTATTCAATGATAAAAACTCTTTTCATAATACCGCTTTTCTGCCATTTGGCTACAAGTTTGGCGATAAGATTAAAAGACGTGGCTACTTTGGCTACTTTTAGCTTGAATTCTGGCTCCTTTTCGAATCTACCCAACGGCAACCCTGGTCTCAGTGGTAGTTTCAGTATCGCGTACTGGTGCGTGTGTTTTGCACGCTCGTGAAAGTCGCTCTGACAGAAAGTTCGACAAAATACCGCATGCGTGTGATGTTGCCGGATGCCCGAATGGTGCACGCCGCCAGTGCACGCCGCCGCGCAGTAAAGGCGGGGACACGGCAACAGTGACGTGCGAAATACCGCTTTCAGGCGGGTGATTTGAAGTGCGCTAACGCGATGCGGACCTCTAAAACGTGATTTTATTTCAAAATAAGCACTTCCTTCGCATAAAAGTAGGACTACGAGGTTTCTGGACCGCTATTTCAGCAAACATCAACTTAATATTTGCCTTTAGTGTCTTTTTAAGGATATACAGAAGAGGGTCTCAAGGTCAGAAAACCGTATCGGGACCCTCTGTACATGATCATTAGATAAAAATTACAAAATAAGCACGAAAATGAGCAAAAGAAATATCAAGTCAACCTAAAAACAAGAGTACAATAGTTATACAGAAAAAATACTACGATAATCGGAGACATCAACATTTTTAAGCGTACAGAACTTTTCTCTAATTCTATAAAGATTGATATTATATATATATATATATATATATATATATATATATATATATATATATATATATATATATATATATATATATATACTAACAGTGAAAACATGTAAATGAATACACCATGAACAGTAACAATGCATTTCACGTAATGTTCATTTACAAATATAGAGGAAAGGGAGAAAAGCACTAAAAACAGTACACACTATGAATAATTGGTGTAATTATTGGTTCAGGAAATGAGCTTTCAGTGTTTTTTTTTTTTAATGCAGTGAGAGATGGCGATGTAGAAAGTTCACGTATATGACGTCACATAACAGCCAGAATTTTAATGGGATGGAAAGGTTATGCCCGGCATTGCACATATCGCTATTTTGCCAGTGTCGGTGGTTGGCTCATGTCACTGGGTGGTCAGTGAGCTACGCCGAGCCGCTGCGCGATCCTCACTATTTTGCCAGCATCACTACTGCCAGAACCAGGGTCCACAGCGCCGTGCCGCGCTACCAGTGTCGTCATGCTGACGTTTCTGCTCGGGTCACGTGACTATCCCGCATGTGACGGCTATCGCAACTCCCGGTGCTGCGGGATGTCGGCCAAGCGTGTGGAAGTATCAATGACCGCTTAGAAAATGCCATTTCGATAAAGAACAGAACGCAGTCATATCGGCCATTAAAATCGGAGTTTATCGGATAAATCCTAATTGTCAAAAAGTTTTTTACCGGCGAGTGTTTATCAGATATTTTCGGATTTACCCAAAAACACGGATCCCTAGTTATGGCCCATGTACTTTTCACGGAACCTTAGGTACGGCGACGGCGAAGATTCACCTGGAGTGCCCATGTATAATTGCTATCACAATAAAACAACAGAAGCGAGCCTTTCACACGAAGGGGTCTTTAGCACCATATTTAGAGTGTACCCAAGCTTGAATCTCGCCGCTTTTCGCAGCTGTTTTCGGTGCTGCGGTTTCAGCTCTGTACTTTTCTTCTTTCTTCTTTGGTTGCACCGGTTCAGACGGAACGAGAATGATGCCGAGAACGCCTGAGTGGTTTTGAATGCACTACGAAGAACACACTGCCTGTTTTGTGCATCAGCATTTGATTTCCTGCGTTGGCACAACGTATACTAAAGTCTTGAACGAAACAGCCTGTATTCTCGCTCCAGTTTTCGGTAACCATACAGTCATACACGCATTCGGTAGGCGCAGCGCTGCTTTCAGTCAGCCGCTTAGTGTAGTCGTGTTTATGAGCCGCATACATTCTTCGGTATACTCCCCGAAGTCATTATTCCTTTATAGACTTTGCCAAATAGCAGATGAACACACAATTGCTTACGTAAAACGATTAACCATGCGTTGCAGTGTACGCGGGGAGTGAATTCTCAACCGTTGCAATGAACTTTTGAAGCCATTATAGGGCGATGCATAAGTGAACAACGAACCACATATTTTGAGCGGTTAGCTCGTGCGTCCACTAACCCCGGGGTCCGATGCCCCTTCACCGAGGAACTCGTGCACCTAACCCGAAAAACAAAAACGATCGAATCTCGTGACTCGGCTATATAACGCAGCACATCTTCGTGATAACCTTTCCTGGCGGGCACGATGGGAGCGGAATTGCGCAGCGATGCACCCCCCCCCCCCTCCAATCACACTCACCGTGTGCACGCAGGGGATCTTTATCCCCGAAACCGAAGACAACGGAGAGGAAAATCACGTGCGCAGAAGCACAGCCATGCTGCCGATACCTTCGGATGTGGCTGACAACAATCGATCGTTTGTATACATCGAGAATACGCGCAGCGATACAACGGTCGTTGGCAAGGTTGAGGCTCTGCACGGTATGTGGACCTAGTTGAGGTCTCGGCCAAGGTCGCAGTTAAGAGGAGCGCTCTCGCGAGCTTCTTCGCTGCCTCATTATGAGTAAGCGCGCTTATATATATACCGATCACGCCTCTTACACGCATGCCTGTTACAGTAGTGTGTATCTTTCTCTCGCAGACCTCCTTCGTTTACCCGCTCGGGTAGCGAGCGACTGACCCACCCTCTTCCAAGTCGGCACGTGTGTACTTTCTTACGCCTCGCATATAAGGTCGAAAGATGGTTGGCGAACTCGACCGCGCCATTCGTGAACGATGCGTTCACGCGCGCGCCCTCTATAATGACGGCGTTGTTCTTTCGGCACCTTCTTCGTATAGAGCGTCGTCGTGACTGGCGACCCGTGAGGATAGGTCACGAAGCTCGCTCGACGTGCGCCTAAGTATCGAATGAACCCGCACGATGCCACCGTTAAGTGTTCGCGGATTACGCAAGGTCGCAAGGTCGATCACTCCGCGGAAGACAAAAAAGAAAAGGAACGCGTGTCTCATCTGTAGCTATGCCAGAGACGAGACGTGCGCAGGCCTCGCGAACAAAGAGGCTTCTTTTGCGAGTTTCGAAGAACGCATGGGCGTTCATCTCCTAATGTATGCGCGTGCGCAGACCGCTCGCACTTAGTTTGTACAACGCACTTGCGAGCTTCTTTGAGGCAGTGTTACTCTAGGTGCCCCATATATGGGGTGTCTCAGCTAACGTGGACGAATATTTAACAAAAAACCAAAAAAAAAGCAAAATAAGAAATACACTTAAGATAGCTGGATCACTTGATACGCGAACACACGAATCTCACTGTGCAATTGATGAACCATTTCTATTTTTTGTTTACGATGGCGTTAATTTAGCTAATTACCATTATTCAGCTAACTCATTGTGTCCTGTCGCAACTGAGAAGGAATGAGTTCAAGAATTGTAGAAAATGGTTACAATAAATGTCTTGAGTGACATGTTTCCAGCACCATAAGATTAGAGGGCCTGTTTCCGGCTGAGATAGCAAGCTTCGAAGCGTAAGAAACACAATAAAGGAAGGTATAGACAAAATGCCAAAGAAGGTCAAAGAACTTGAAGGTCAAAGACAAAAGAAAAACATTAAACAGAAATATTGAACGGACGCGAACAAGCGCTAAGTGAGGGACCAATCAAAGGAACTTGCAGATACTCAGAGCATGACCCACAGGTGGCTGGAGGCTTCCAAGAAGGGCTCTGAGGCGTGTCGTGGAATGTAGGTAGCTATGAGGATCACCAGAAATATTCGGCCTGAGTATGTGTTTGTCGGTGTCCAGACATCCGAATTTCTCTCTCTCTCTCTCTTCTTTTTTTTTTTTTTTTGCCTGTCAAGTAGCAATGGGCTGCCAAGTCAACTAGCCGACTCTCAAGCTGGCTTAATCTGATCTCTATATATGTGCCTAGCCCCTTTCTACGTGTGAACTTCTCTCGGCTATTGCGATGCTACTATTTGTTAGCTATAGTTATGCGCAGCATTTACAAACTCGTTTGTAATAATACTGATGCGGCCGCTATCTCTTCTCCCTGGCCATTGATCGTGCTGCCAGCAATAGCAGCTCTATTGGTGTATTTTGCCGCGTCGGTGCAGCGGACTTCTCTCTCTCTTGACACTTCGTAGGCCTTTCGTAGAGCATTAACTCTCCCTTGCCTTCTTTGTTGTGCCCCGGATGCATGTTTCTCGGAATGTTGGCCACCATGATCTTCTACCTTAGTGATAGGGGGACTCGTTGTTTGCTGCTGGACTCGTCTGGGGTTGAGTAGCCTTATATTTGCAGAGTATCTCTGCCTGTATCTGTAAGCTCGAGTATCTCCACTTGCCTTGTGGGCCTCTGCTAGTTTCTCCCATGTATTATGAATGCCGAGCTTGAGTAGCTTCTCTGTGGATGTCGTAGGTGGAAGTCCCAGTGCAAGCTTGTATGTTTTCCGGATTAGAGGGTTCAGTTTTCCCCTCTCGCTGTTCCTGATACCTAGGTATGGGGTGCCGAAAGTAATTCTATTTATTATGAGGGCTTGAATAATGCTGAGGGTGTCCTACTCCTTCAGGCCATGTTTTCTTTTGGTCACCCTTCTCACCAGGTTTGTGACTTGACTAACCATGTGCTGGACCTTTTGAACGGTGGCGAGACTAGCATGATGCCTCTGGAAAGTGACATCAAGGATACGAAATACATTACCCTTTGGTATGTTGACTCCATTTAATGTCAACGCTGGATCAGGGGTCTCCCGAGGAGGCCGTCCTCTTCTTGTCCTTCTCTTCAGGATTAGTAGCTCGAACTTTTCTGGGGCGCATGAGAGACCACAGGTGTGTAAGTAGCACTCGGTCTTGTCGATGGCTTCTTGCATAGCATCTTGTAGTTCGCCCACAGATACCGTGTAAGTCCACAATGCCAGGTCGTCTACGTAAATCACATGTCGGGCACCCTTGATGTTGTTCAAATGGTTTGGCAGTCCCCTCTATTAGGTAAACAGCAGCGGTGAGATTACCGATCTCTGGGGGCTTCCACTTTGTGGTAACTTGAACTTATTGGTCCTGTGATTTCCCACGCCTATGGTCGTCATTCGAGCTGTCAAGAAGTCCTAGGTATAGTTGTACATCTTTCGTCCACAGTTGGTCTCTTGTAAACTCTTTAGCACTGCTTCATAGGACACGTTGTCGAAATCCCCTTTCATATTAAGAGCTATAGGATGGCACTCTTATTGGCGGTGTTGAGGCCTTCAATGACTTCTTCTTTGAGCTGGAATAAAATATCCTGAGTGAAGAGGTGAGGCCGGAAACCGAAAATAATGTTCGGTAGGTGCTGCCCTTCGTTTGAACAAGGAGATAGTAGATTGTGCACCTTGTGGTCGAATAGTTTTCCGAAAGTTGACGGGAATGAGGTCGGGCGGAGGTTCTGTATTGCGATGGGTTTCCTAGGTTTTGAAATTATAGTGACGTCCGCATGCTTCTTCCGCATACTGCTCTTCATTCAGCTGTCATTTATGAACTGTAATAAACTCTCAGTTGACTCATTGTCAAGGTTATGGAGGGTCTTGTTATTGATTTTGCCCCGACCAGCTGTTGTGTTCCTTATGAGGTTTAGTATACTGCCACAATCACCGCCTTAGTGAAACGTTGTGCGCTGGACCTTTTGAACGGTGGTGGACCTAGTGAAAGGTTGGTCGAGGTCAGGGTCGAGGTCAGGATCAGGTCAGGCCCGCTAACTCCTGATGGACGAGTAACTGAGCCCCTCTTTGTTGCTCATCTCCGAGGTATTTTGCAGTTACTGGCTCGAGTACGTCTTCCTCCGTGCCCGGGAAGTTGTGGTTAAGTCTTTGTAATTACAGGGGAACGTTAGCAACCGGAAGACACGGACCATCCTTAAGACCCTTCTGGACAAGGAGGAATCGAAGACCGTCGCCTGGCATCAATGAAAAATACCACATGATTAACTGCAATATTACTAGCTAAATAAATAAGATGTTCGACTGTGTACAAAATGTATGCCACATTTGTTCCTTTGCGATGGGCCGGTTTTAAAAAAGATAATTTTACCCCCTCGACCAACGTTGTATACATGGAAATAAAATTCTGCTTCTTCCTCTTCTTCTTCTTCCTATTATTATTAATACGGTAATACATATTTGGCTAATGTTAGCTGCGACATCCTTGAACCTTGTATGTACTATACGGTTGCGTCAACAAACTTCGCCGTGAGGAGAATACGAAACAAGCGATGTATACGAGTGTCCATCGTTTTCAGTTTCAGGTGCGCAAGATGCAAGCAATTTTTCTTCCCTCTTCGGTTTCGTTACCCGTTGCGCGTTGTCAGTTTTCGGCGACAATCCGCGGCGGAGAGTTTCGCATTTAGATTCGAAACGAAATTCGAATAAGAAAAGTACCCCGAAGTCATTCGAATGCGCATACAGATTGCAACTAACGACTGCAGGGTATACATCCCCGTGAAGCGTCCGATCAGTGCCACCGAATAGACTAATGTCACGCATTACGGGCGACATTAAATCTTCGGCAGTCTGACAGGGCGTATTACATAAGTAGAGGGACAGCCGATTAGGCCTTCGTGTTCCGGGTGTGAAAGGGACCGCCTTCTTTTCGAAAGCGTTTTTTTTTTTTTTCGTGCCACTGCCGCAGAAAACACACTAGTGCACACATCTGTCGCTCGAAATTGAAGTCTTCGGGGCCACTCTCACTGCCTGGACGATAGGACGATCGCCGGAGGCAAAGCCGGTGTCGATACATATCGGCGTTTTTTTTTTTTTAGCACTCTTAGAGGAGAGGAGAAAGGAATGTGCAGTTGTTTTGAAGAAGTCTGGCTTGACGTCTTCTTCTTTTTATTTTTATTTTTTAAAGAACTCTTAAAGAAGAGGAGTAGGAAAGGCGAGTTGTTTTGAAGAAATGCGTCTTGAAGGCGCGTCGTGCAAACCTCCAATATAGGCGCGATTTATATCGGCTGCCGGCGGCTTAGCGGATGTATTGACTCTCAACCGCGCCCCCGCGTAAGCGACGTGCTTCAATGTTTCTTTTTTAATTTTTATTATTTTTTTAAATAGCGTCGCGTCACGGAAGGAGCGAAAAGTAGATACACGCGGGGTCTCGGCGGCGATTTGGAGGAAGACCGTGCGACGCACGCGACATCGCCGACCGAGGGCCACCACTCACGCAAAGTGGCCATTCCCCCCCCCCCCTCTCTCTCTCTCTCTCTATTTTTTTTTTAAATGTGTCTTTTGGGCAGCGATACGCGCGCGCGGCGAAAGTGAGTTTCGCCATTTTCGGACGAATCTTTCGCGACTTTTTGCCGCCGGTACTAGGCCTTGGGCGTCAGTACAACACGTGTGCCGCGCGGCTGCGTGGTTTATTGTTCGGGATTTGCTCTTCTTTTTTTTTTACGCGATGAACAGGAAAGATGGGGGTCAGTGGCCGGATACGAACAGCTTGCCAGGTGGTGGCAGCGTGCACGTGGTGATGTAGAAACCAGGCTGGAAAGGAAACAGATTTCGCTGTTCGACTCCGTCTCTGTATATCATCTGTATCACGTAATGTTGGCTCGTTCGCCGTGCCTGTGTATACGTTGTTGCAACAGCGCCAGACCGAACACAAAGGAAAGACTCGCATGCCATGCGCATGCGACAGGTACAATCGAATGACATACAAAGTTATACAACGCAATGATTATTTTTAGCTTATAATACATGCGACATTTATACCGGACCGCACCAAAAAAAGGCGAACTGCAGAAGCTGCATAGGACGGGTAGTGATATGGTTGTTTTCTTACGTTTTCGTTTCTCGCGCTGTTCAGCAACACGCTTCATATTTACTAATAAGCACGCACGCCTGGAACCTGGTTAGAAACTTAGAAACTTAGTAGTGAGCGCTCTCTATCATGCGCCTCTGTTCTGCATGCTGTATTTTTTGCCATCGGTGTTCCGTATAGGTAAAAATTTTAAAAAATGATGACAGTGATCTCTTCAGCACAGGCACCTTGCGGCGACGGACCAAGAAGCGAGCAGTGTGATGACAAAAATTGAAAATACAAAAAAACTAATTAATCGAGTAATTAATGTCTAACACCGCGGCAGCCTCGCCGTAACAAAGATAAAAAAAAACATGGAAATCTCGTGATCATTAGGCAAAGCAAAGGAGTAAAGTAAGATTCACTGGCAGGTTATGAATTCCTTAAATATTTCTTTTTGGTGTATGAAGCTTTTAGGTTAGTGAAAGAAAAAAAAAACAGTGCAGAAATCGAGTATAGATAACTAATGAAATAGGTAAACCTTAACAAACGAGTGTATTCATTTGTTACTTTCATTTGATTTTGTTAAATCGGTGTTCAGTTCGCTTGCCGCAGAATGCTTCCTGTAGACACCGTCACTTTTATTGAAACGTCGCTTATACAATCCGCGCCTTCGTGACACTCTCACACTAACAGCGCCCTGATATTACAGTACGCTCAGCGTAACGACTCGATTCGTGTCCCGGTTGTGCCTGCCGCGTTTAACGAGCGCTCATTGGCTCCGTGCCACGGCAGAAGTGCTGCTGCCTCGAAGCACGCAACGTTTTCTGACGTCATCCCCTGGTGGGCTTGCAAGAGAGGGTTGAAGTCGAAAGTACAGAGTACGCCGGGTGATACCAGATGCATGCAGGCATACCTGACAGCCGCTGAATTACGTCATCGATTATCGCGCGACTCAGTTCAGCGGGAACCTGTCTTGGTAGGTCAGCAGGCCGAGGTGTTGCGCTGCTATATATAAGCTCGAGGACGCGGGTTCGATTCCCGGCCGCGGCGACCGCATTGCGATGGCAGGCGAAATGCAAAGACCGCTCGTGTGCTTACAGTTAGACGCACGTTAAGGAAGCCCACGTCGTATAAATAAATCCGGGTCCCCTCATAATCATATCGGGGTGTTGACACGTAAAACCCCAGTAATCAATTATTATTAGCAATTGCTTTGCACTAGCTCGCGTTGAATTCTGCTGTGGCCTTCTGATTAACTCGGGTACTATAGCGACCGTCCCGGCAGTGCATTAGTACCGGGCTCGAATCCCGTACAAGGAAAAATTTTTCATCAACTTTCTTTCTGAGAAATTCGCGTCACTTTGCTGCTTTTTTATTAAAACCGGTGAACGCATTTTTTTTTCTATTTAACGGGGACTACCGTTATGTATATTTTATCCTGCCATCCTCGCCACTTATCTCTATCATCGTACTTATGCGGTTAAATTCATTCATTCATTCATTTATTCATTCATTCATTCATTCATTCATTCATTCATTCATTCATTCATTCATTCATTCATTCATTCATTCATTCATATGAACCTTTCTCTTGAAGACAATTAAAACAAGACGCTGACCACGCCCTCATGTCTGTCCTGACCAGATGGGTTTCCGTCCAACCCACAACCTTTCTCTTATTTGCCAACCTCATTTTTTTTTCCTTTAGAAAGCGCGAGCAAAGAGAGAGAGAAAGACGAAGGAGAGGCAGGGAGGTTAACCAGGTTGTACCCGGTTTGCTACCCTACATGAGGGGAGGGGGAAGGGGAGGAAAAAGAATAAAAGAATCAATGAGGAAAGACAGTACAGGTAATACGCGCGCACACATATCAGCGTTCACCACGCACACCCAAGCAGGTGCACAACCGAGACATATCTGAGATCGGTTCTTATGCGGTTGTCTAAAAGTAGACTGGAATCCGAGATGTTAAAAAAAAAGGCTTGCGAGGACTGGCTGCAAGGAATCCAGAACATCGAACGGAGCCTTATCATCTCCAGCTTTCCCCAGCAACTGAGTACGGATATGCACGGAAGTAGAACCCTTTTGATGAAGTGCTGCGTTGAAAAGGAGCACCGTTGATTCCGCAAGAACTGCAAGATCGCAACAACTGTAAGATCTCTCTCGCGTAGAGGTTGCGCACTCCAGTGCTTGCGTGCCGCTTCGGCAATAGCATAAATACGTACAGATAACTGCGGCCACGAATAGCTTTCTCGTGCCGAAAGCCGCGTGCTTTCCTTTACGGTCAGAAGGCAGCACTTAGTGCTTGATGTAATCTCTGCAGACCATGCAGCGTCTAGTCCACGAAATCAATGAAAACTGCTTCGCTATAGCGTAGCGCAAACCTTTAGATGCGTCAGTGCCGTGGACGTATGCGAATGCTTCTAAGAATTGGGCTGTGACCGCTCTTGAGCTCGTTTATAATTAGGGTTGTTCGTTTTCGGGTAAAACCCGATTTTACCCGATTCTTGCACCCCGAACAAGTTTCAGGAGAATCGGGTTAAACCCGATTTCTCCCCGAATAAACCTCCCTGTAGCGATCTGCACAATCGTGAGTTGCTGCTAACTCGTGTTGATGCTCTTCCCCTTCTCTTCTCACCACTACCTGTCTCCTTTGTCACCCCTTTCTCCTCTCTAATCTTTACATCCCCTCTCTCCTCTGCACGCACATGCGTGAGAGCGTACATGCACCCCCCCCCCCCCCTAAAAAATGCTTGCAGAAGAAAGTGGGAAACACGTTTGAGGCCGGCCACGCTTCGAGTACATTGTGAACAGATTTAGGGTGAAAGAAAAGCAAAGAAATCTGCCCCTTTGCCCACTGCAGATTAGTCTCGGGTATGTGCACCTGCTTCCAAGAATTTCACGCGGAAGGGACGGGTGACCAGTCGGTGGGGGAGAGATTGAGCGACGAAGAAGCCAGCCATACCCTCCCCCAGCGTCCAACCCCGCGCGAACGCCCCTCACTCTCTCGCGCGACACGAGACGAGACGCATATCGCCATCCTCACTTAGCATTACCAGGCGCGTCTTGTGAGCGCAAAGCCACCGTCGCGGACATAAGGCGGCACCGGAAACTTCAGCGTGGAGATGGGAAGAAAACGAAAGACACTGGATGACTGGTGTAAAGAACATGAAGATCTCCAGATCGCAACGAAAGACAGTGAAGGCACCCGCACTTAGTGTGCAAATATTGCAACACCGAGATGGTCACCGATCCAGCGAAGAAGCCCTACGACCGAATTCGTGAGCATCTAATGTCATCTCGTCATAAGAAGTTCAAGACGGCTTCCAAGGAAGCTGAGACTGCGGGAACGTCTCAGCAGACGCTTTTTGATATGTCCTGTAGACAGCGTGCGAAAGAAACTGAAGCGGACGGCGTTATCCATGACTTTGTTCGTGCCCTAGCGTACAGCGGAATAAGCATGCACCAGGCGGACGGACCGCTGGGAGACTTCGCACGCAAATACTGCAAGGCCGCGAAGACCATGCCAACAGGACAAAGACTTCGGCTGAAATACCTGAAAGAAGCTTTTGACAAGGACATGGAGAAAATCCGCGATGATATGCGAGATGTGAAAGTGAGCGTCATCGTCGATGAATCCCCAGACATCACTGGTGTGCCTACCATCAACACTCTCCTGTGCTACTATAGCCAGAAAAACGTGAAGAAGCACGTTGTTCTGGTCGACGTCGACAGGGTAAATGCATCGAACAGTTACACGGTGGCCAGCGCAGTTAGCAAGGCACTCCTGACGGTTGGCAAGACGTGGAAAGACGTTGTGGCAGTAGCCACAGACTCAGCGGAGTACATGCGAAAGATGGTTCGAGAAATCTGTCAGGCTGAAGGGATCCAAATCTTGCATGTGAAAGATATAGCACACCTTATTCATGTGAGTGTTGACCATGCCATTTCTTTACCATGCATGTCTGATGTTCGATCCGTAGTGATCAAGTTTGGAGCGTTATTTAAGCACGCTAACAAGCTTTACCAAAAGTACACTGAAATTTGTTCTTCTAATGGCCTCTTTGGACCTGACATTAAGAAGCCACCTTCTGTTGTCCCGAATCGATGGCAAAGCTTCTACAAGGCACTTGTGGTAGTCGTAGAAATGTGGAGCTCGTTAACAGAACTTGCTGAAAGCTCGCATGATAGCAGCAAAGCGGAAGCTATTCGAGGGATACTTTCTGAAAAAGAAGTTGTTTATGCGAAGGCAATCTTGATGAAAGATGCACTCGGCCCACTTTTGGAAGCCCAGAAAACGCTTGAAAGTGGGAAGCTTTTGATGCCCAGCTTTGATCACCTGGTAAACGTGAAGCTGCAGCAGATTGTCGGGGAGCTTTCGGCGATGATCGGTAAAAGCGATCAGGCCAAAGCTGTTTTGTCTATGTTACCCAAGCGCAGCGCTAATTTAGTAAAAACATGTTCTGAAGAGTTCTGCACGAAACTCGCCACAAAATGGCGCTGCACTCTTGGACGGAACGTCTCAGAAAAAGAGGAAAACCAGCTAACTTTGTGGAAGTTGGGAGCCGTCCTTGATCCGTTTCAGAAGCGTCTGCTGGGGCAGTCATTTGAGGACTACCGACCTCTGTTCATGTCCGTAACCGACAATGTAGATTCCCTTAATGACGAGTTCTCTACTTCTCGCTACCCAAGGCTTGCAAAAGCTGCACTGACATTGTTGTGCCTAGCTAATGGTAGCTGTGATGTGGAGAGAACTTTCTCCCAGCTGAGATATGTTCAACGACCGGACAGATCTCGAATGGAGACTGACATGTTGCGCATGCAGATGATAATGTATGTCAACAAGGACGTGTAAAAAATCGATGACCAGATTTTCGAGAATAAAATGTATAATTTCTAAGAGTCAATGTTTACTGATTCATTCATTTTCAAACACCACTGATTCATTTTCAAACAAACACAAAATTTCGGGTAGTATACTGTATTTGCTATAATACTCTGGTGTCTGTCCCAATTACCAGCTTGAAACACCAAATTTAACGTGTTATACTTAAAAAGCCCGTGATACGTTTTGATAAGCTCAGTGTAAGTTCTGATAAGTACAACCGTATATTTAACCCGAAAAAACCCGAAGTAAGGAATGGTTTCGCAAAAAAACCGATTTTTCCCCGAATATCAGTTTGAAAAATACCGCCCGATTTTTACCCCCCGAACTTGAAAAAATATAAAACCCGAAAACGAACAACCCTATTTATAATATGAGTCCGTGTTGTATGTATCCCGGAGAGTTAGTCGTCACTCCAAGAGTGCGCAAGCGTATAATAATGTATAGTTGTGAGCAATACGAGCTGAAACACTGAAATCACCCTTTAAAGGTCATGTAGCGGCTAAGCGCAGTTGGCAAGCGCAAAAGTCAAGCGCTTGTCCTGTTGTCTCTCATGTGTTTGTCTTTGTAGCGCAAAATGAAGATGTCCTCAAGCGCAAAAGTGTTCATGACACCAAATGCTCTCTGGCAGTTAAATACGTCACGTTAATTTCAGTACATTGCAAGTAATCGTTGAATAAACATGAATTCAGTGTCTCAGGTCATATTGCTCGCGATAGTATACATATACAACGCCCCTTTTTACGTGGGCAGATGACGTCACTATAGGCACACCGTCAGCCAATTGTTATATAGACGACTTTACGTAAGATATATGGGCACCGCCCCCTCGGGCTGGAAAACGAATGTTTTCTTATTTTTGTATTCTATGACGGGAATTTATAAGGTCAGGAAACGTCGAACGTGCCAACCCGACCGTTTGCATGTGTATATGCCCACCGTAGCACTGTTCGTTTAGTTGTTCAAGATGGCAGGTTAACAGCCCAATATGGCGGCACCGGTAACCCATCCGTAAAATAATCTGTAGGGAATACAGTCAGGGGTGTAGCCAGAAATCTTTTTTGTGAAAAAAAAAGGGAGGCGGGGGTGGCGCTAAACCACGCTTTATGTATAACCTTGCATGCGTTTGTATGTGTGCATGCATATATGTGCATACTAAATTTTGAAAATTTTTCTGCCTTCCTCTCATTTTATTATCTCTCTCTCTCTCTAGGAAAATTCTGGTGTGGGGGGTGGTGGAGTTTGAACGTGCTTTGTATAGGTTCTGTATCTGTCGCGGACTGTGTGACATTTCAGTTTTGGGCATACGCATGTATATCGAGTAGCAGGTTAGACGTATGCCTCCAGGCGAACCTCTCCAGTATAGCCACACATTAAAGAGCTTTTCTCTATCTATCACCTTGATAAGCGAAGCGTCGCGATAGCCTCTACATATGTTTGAGCACATATCGACAACATGTACTCTCGTATGCTATCAGGATGTGGAAACAGATGTCACGAGAAGAACATATGTTCTTCACAGATATGATTCATTAGCTGGATATCACATATGATCTGGCGCCATACACCACGATAAGCGCGCCGCTTGTAGCGCTGTAACTTTCCGTCTAATTAACGTATACGTGGGCTGTCCCACTTAACGTTAGCTGTCGCTAACGAAATAAAAGACATGATAAAACTAGTATACCGCACTTACGAGACCTGCGCAGTGTTAAGTCGTCCATGCCCTTCCACCACCGAGACAATTTTTCTGTACTATGGACCAAAGTACAGCTTGCCTAACGGCGGCTGTAACACCTTGTATGGAGTCATGCGTGTACAAGTTTTTAAATTCTGCCCGTGAATCAGTCTAAATTGGAATGGTTTATTTTAACATCTGATGGGACCAGCGTTGACGATCTCGATAAAGATCACGCGTGGAGCCAGTGTGCTGCTCCCTGCTAGGCTAAAATAATATATTTGCATTTCAAACGTGCATTTAAAGAATATATACACAGACGTCCCCCCCTCTTTCTGTCTCTCTTGAAAAAGTAAATATAATAATCATTAATAATATCTGGGTTTTAACGTCCCGAAACCACGATATGATTATGAGGGACGCCGTAGTGGAGGACTCCGGAAATTTCGACCACCTGGGGTTCTTTAACGTGCACCTAAATCTAGGTACACGGGCCTCAAACATTTTCGCCTCCATCGAAAATGCTTGAAAAAGTAAAGAGCACTAACACCGCCTACGGCGGTCCTACGTTGCGGTAGCGTCAACGTTCCCACGCTAGGGTCTACAAAAAAATTGTGACAAAATGCATTCAAATGAGATGCAATTATGTCGTTCGAACACTTTCCGCGGATTAAGCAGGCTGACAGTTCCGCGCGCTGGGCACTGCCACGTCGTCGTACTTATCGTATACTAAGTATAAGATAACCCAATATGTAAAAAGCGCGAGTACCCGGACAATAAATAACCCAATTGCCGTAGATCACGCGGGGGCAAGCGCGTATAGGGCCATTGCGCGGCCTGTCCAACTTGCGCCACTTTCGATAATTGCCGGGGATTTTTCGCGAGTGAGGGAGTCGTGCACCGATAGCGATCTCTTCCGGACAAATGGGCGTGCGCGCGCCTGTATCTCGCATGCGCACAGCCCGGTTTTCCCATGCACACGCTGATGCGGGCCCATGCCGCGGTGCTACCTGCAATGGTACACGCACACACACACTCTCTCCACGTGTTCCGCGTGCTGCAATAGACGTGACCTCCGCCCCCCTTCGGCCGGGAGAATAGAAACCCGCGCCGCCGAGGCGACGAACGTCGCGAAAAAAAAAAAAAAAGCAAATAGCGAGGTTATGCGCGACCTGATAGCGATCGCCGTGCTCTGTGAAAGGGTTTTGTGATATGGCGCGGAGGTCCACGTGGCAGCGTCACAAATGCGCGTGCTTGGCGCGTAAGCGTTGTCGCGGGGCGCCGCGTCCTTCGCGCGCCGGTTGCTCCAGTTCGGAGATAATCGATTTTGGCGGAGCTTAATTTCCTACCAGGTGCGTGTGTGTTTGTATGTGTGCGTGATTGATGTTATGCGGCAACTGCGCTGCGCCATGACTTGTGACATCCGGACTGCTGTTCCCATTAAAAAACAAAAATAAAAGAAATTTATCATTTTTGAGCCGGCTGCGGCACGAGACGATGTCGCGCGGCTGTCTACCTGTAACTTTGTACCAATTCATGATTGTGTCCTGAATGTAACTGTGTGCCAGTATGTTGGATACCATATATGACCCACGGCATGTGAACCAAGCCAATGTTCTGGCGCTCGTTTTCGATTTCAATCGCCGGGGACAAAAGAGAAAAGTTCTGAACCCTAGGTGACTTCTCTCTCTACCGCTCCCTAAAGTCATTCTTAAAGATCTTTACCGTTGCCTGTAAATCGGTGTTCACGAGTTTATTGATTCGTTTCGCTTGGAATAAGTTAAAATACTTATGGGATCACCCTATGACGTCGGAATTGCTAATTTAAGAATACGCTGCAGAGAGTGCGTAAAATCAGTCATCGCTGCATTTGTGAACATACGCTACATGCGTACTCTGACAGCATGTCATACGCTGCCTGTGCACTCACGCGTGTGTAACTAACTTGCTCCAGTATTCAACATATATATAGAAAGTGCACGTAAAGATCTTTCCGAATCCGTTCTGAGTGTGTGCCAATATATATATATATATATATATATATATATATATATATATATATATATATATATATATATATATATATATACATATATCAACGCCGCGCGTTGCGCCTTGAATACCACGCGAGTACGTAGAGGTCTTCACATTTCTCCGCTTGGTTTCCCCGAGAATTTAAGAGCGCCACCGACCGACACGACACATTTCGCTTACTTCCGTAACGCGACTATCCTTTCGCATCCGAGGAAGCTAGTAGTGTATAATCGCGCACGCACGCACGCACGCACGCACGCACGCACGCACGCACGCACGCACACACACACACACACACACACACACACACACACACACACACACACACACACACACACACACACACACACACACACACACCTATGCACGGAAAAAAACATGGACGTACGCAATGAACACGATGTCCCCCGACGTACACACGTCGTGTTCAACCGCATGAAGGAAGCAAACCACGCCCCTCTTCTGCTGTGTCACGCGGAACTTCCTTGACACCGCCAAGTGCACACGGGCGCGTGTCGCGCAAGCGTGCTCACAAGCGTTATGCCAGTGTAGACACACAAACACATATGCGCAAGTTCGCACTCGCGTTCAATTCACTCTGGTGTGACGCACGGAGAAGGAAAGAAAAAAAGAGGCACCGGAATTCCACAGCTGTAGGCCTTCCGACCGAGAGATTTCGGCCGCCGGCTACGCACGCTGAAAAACGCCAGTGGACGCGCGCGAGAGCGCGCGCGCGTAACAGCCAGGAAAAGTCGGTAAGTGGCGCGCTCGTAATAATAACGGAAAGCGAAAGGAGAGCAAGAGATAGATTGCCGGAGGGGGCCCCCCACTTGAAATTAACGAGGCGGACGCGAAACAACGAGATCGAGTCGTTGTTGCCCGTTTTCTCCGACGTTTTTCCTCTCTCAAAGAGGAATAGCCGAGATCCGCGTATACCGGAAAAGGGAAATGCGTGTAATGCTTCCTCCTTTCTTGCAACACCCAAGTGCTCCTCTCATCCTGCTCGCTCTTCCGCTGTTGAGGTGGCCACGTTTTCGGCTTGAGAAGTCGACACTACGGCTTTCTTTATATCATACAATGTTTTCAAATCTTAGCTTTCTATCATTCGATCACACTTGTATCTTACACGTTTGAACGTCACGTACTCTTTGCCCCAAAGTTGTGACTTCGATCTCCACCGACTACAACTGTAAAAGCGGTGCACACATCGATAACTTGTACGTACATCATAAGAGTCACCATGCTTGAAATTCAAGACGACGGCGGGAATGGTTCGCGCATAATCATAATCAGCCTCTTTTGTGTACAGTACTCAGGGATTCAAACGCGACATCAATTTTTCTTTTTCGAAAGTCTGCCCTTAGGCATAATAATTACTGATTCAGAAATACACATACAAATTTGCTTTAGTATAACGACTTGTATGCGCAACTGCTCGAGATAACCAAATCATGTCACGACGAATCTGGTCTCGAAAGATAATGTTGTTTCTGATCGACGTGCTCGAGTCGAAATTACGCCGATATGACCGGAACTGGAGACGGTAGAAACGTATGTGCGTTACTTAGCCCTAAATTGTCACGTTTCAATCCGTGAGTACTGTACACTGCACAACGAAGGCCTCTCCCATTACTCTCAAGTTCCATTCCATTCTGCGCCTGCGAACTTAATCACGACACTCCACCTAACTCGCCGCCCCTCTCGGCCTTCAAATGGAGTATTCGCGAGACGTCACCGCTCGCTTGACGTGATTTCGTTGCGCAATTCGGCGGGTTGAACAACGCTCCTTGATTTCAGGACATTCAGATCAGGCGCTGCTTTTCGCCACTGAGTCAGGGGCGTAGCCAGAAATTTTTTTCGGGGGGGGGGGGGGGGGGGGTTCAACCATACTTTATGTATGTTCGTGCGTGCGTTTGTATGTGTGCGTGCCTATATACGCAAGCAAAACTGAAAAATTTTGGGGGGGGGTATGAACCCCCCCCACCCCCCCCCCCCCCCCCCCCTTGGCTACGCCCCTGCACTGAGTGCTGGGCTACACAGCATGTGAAAGTTCTCAGTACGACGTATGCGTCCACAAATGTTGGCAGCAAGTTCCTGTGCCATCCAATCCTGCTATGTATAGGCGCTGCCTCCAAAGCAAAAGTAAAGCGAGAGCTGTGGGTGATGTTCCCGCGTACAAATGTGTGTGTGTCTTGACACCGTGTGCACGTAATAGGCATTTCTAGGTGCGACGCGCAGAGCCGTTAGCGCCAACCGCCGCAAAGCGAAGCGACGCGCTTGTTACGAGTCATCGTCTCGCGCTCCACCCGGCTTCAGAAGGGACCAACAAGAACGTCTACGGATGCGCTAGAGTTAGACGTCCCGTAGCTGTCTTCAGTCGACCTCTTCTTTTCTCCCCGCTTCCTACAGGGTAAACTTTAAACCGAGGGAGACGCACGAACAACTGCACGAAAGGGAAAGAGAACGGGAAGGAGAAAGCCTGCAAGCGGGGCGGCATAGCCTAGTTTTCTTTGATAATTTTTTTTATTCTTTTCCGGAGTCAGGTAGGTCCCAAGGCGTGTGCTGGGCGCGCGCCGCTCACTCGCACAGAAAATACACACTCTCTCTCTTTCCTCCTCTCGTCACCTTGCATGCCCCTCGGCCTCTCTCTCTCAACGAACTGCCGCCGCTGCAGGCTTCGTTGTCGGCGGCGGCAGCGAGCGGTGCTTTTCGCGTTGCGGCGTCGGTCGGCGTCGTTTGCGGCGAAAGGTAGCTGGCACGTGCTCTGAACACTTTCGCCTCCCGCATCACTTCACCGCTCGTTGTGCAGAAGACGGCGCCGACATTGGGTCACCGCCCACCTCCTACGCTGCACGTGCCAACGCGCTCCTCGCGTTGCCGTTTAGAAGGAGGCCTTCGCGGTCAATGAAGCCACGGATGGTTCCGAGTTCGACCCCCCGTCGGCGCTGCGGCGCGCGTGCGCGCCTCTTGTCGCGTTGCGATTGGTGACGAGAGTATCAAACTTAGTGACGGAGCTTTTGTGTGACGTCGTCGGGGGTTACTGACAACGGTGGTCTTACTCAACGGACGGCGGGTGTGTGTGTGCGTAGGGGGAGTGGCGATTGTTAGTGGTCGCGCATCGGATAAATATCGGAGCCAGGAACGGCCGAAGTCAAGCGACTGCAGGGATGAAGGCTGTCGGAGTCTTCGTGTGTTTAGCCGCCTGCATCTACGGGGCGACGGCCTTCGGTGAGTGCTATACTTTGTTTTCGTTTCTCAAGAAGGAAAGAAAGAGAGAAAAAAAATAAAATAAACGGCCGATCACACGCTTACTGCGGGAATCTGATATAAGCGAATTCTTCTGTCATGTTTTCTGAAATGTCCTTGCATAATTTCTTCTTTCTCGCTTCTACGTACCTCGACGCTTCTCGTGCGTTTGTTTCTTTCCATCTCACAGATGCCTCATAACCACTATGGAGGATCGGCCAACACTCAGCTCAATCACGACGAACTGCTACGTAGACTAAAAAAGAAAGTTTTGCGCTTTGGAAATCTAAATATAGATAATTTGGCGGGCTTGAGAAAATGAATAAATTAATTTATATTGAAATAACTTTTCAATGGCTGCCAAAAGTCACTGCGGGATTATCGGCAATGAACGGGCCGAATCAAGCTACTCGTTTAGCCCATACAAAAAACAACCAAATATTAATTCCACTTTCTACTGGTGCTGAATGGAAGCACTGCGTGCTGCTCGCCAGTGCACCATGTCGCAGTGGAACGAGCCTCACTTCAAGCGCGCGCGATTATTTTGCCTAGCCCCAAAGCTAAGCCTTCAAATTCTATCAGGACATCGGCGAGGAAACGCTATCCTTTTATGTAGATTATGGCTGGGCGTCGAATTTATCAATGCGTTGTGCATAGGGATGGCCGACACCGCAGCCTACAAACACTGCGGCGACGAAGAAACCGTTCGACATATTCAGTGCGACTGCCTGCAGTAGAGTACGCGGAGATTGGCTTTGTAACGCTGCCAACAAGTATTTAGACGACCAGTCTCTGTAAGAGGAAATAATATTATGCCACCGAGAGGACTTCACGTCGCAGAAGAAGGCCGCGCAAGCGCTGCTGCGCTTTCTACGTTTCATCGGCCTATGTGAACGACTGACTGGAATTCCCTTCCTGTGTGTGCTTTATTTTATTTCATTTTTTTACCCGCTTTAGAACAGTTCTGTAATCCACAGCTGTATAATTCGTGCTTATGTTTTTCACCCTTGTGAATCCGGTTTCCGCGTTCAAGCGTACGTGAGCATTTTCGTCAACCGTTCTCTCGCGTTTGCGTCGGACTGTTTTTTAAAGCGACATTAAAAGAACAATGATGAAAAAAAAATATGTAAGGGCATTCACCGATAACTGAAGAAACGATAAGCAAAAATGCTCCTGCAGGCTTTCTCGTGCGCGAACGGAGGTTCGCGTGCATAAAAAAGAAGCCGAGTGACATCTAACTTTTCGCATTATTGGTTTATACTAGAGATGTGCGAATAGTGAAATTTATTCTCGAATTCGAATCGAATAGTGCCGAATAATGGCCACAAATATCGAATCGTATATCGAATACAAAGGATTTTATTGGAAATTGAAAGAAAGAACAAAGAAATCAAATCTGCTAATATACTCGAGAACATAACGCGGTGAGTGACTGCTACCGAAAGACTACAAATTGTCATGCAGAAACACAAGCTTTTCCACATCACTTGGCTTCAGTCTCGCTCGCCGTGATGTTACGGCGTTTCCTGCAGTTGAAAACATGCGCTCACTGGACACTTCAGTAGCAGATATGTTGAAGGTATCGGAAATCAATTTTGGCGACACTTAATATAATAATATCTGGGGTTTAACGTCCCAAAACCACCATATGATTATGAGAGACGCCGTAGTGGAGGGCTCCGGAAATTTCGACCACCTGGGGTTCTTTAACGTGCACCTAAATCTAAGTACACGGGCCTCAGACATTTTCGCCTCCATCGAAAATGCAGCCGCCGCGGCCGGGATTCGATCCCGCGACCTTCGGGTCAGCAGTCGAGCGCCATAACCACTAGACCACCGTGGCGGGGCATTTTGGCGACACTTGGATGAAGTGAAGCTACATGCTATTTCTAGTATTTCAAAGGATCATCCTTTCTTCGGATCAGGGGTTCATTGAAGTATTTCTGAACCTCTTGAATATAAGGTCAGGAGCTCAGTGTGCTGGTGATTTTGTGACGCTAGCAGTTCGACAGTCTCCCAGACTGTTCCCTGGCCTTCTTTGCTGGAGTCATGACGTGCGGAAATGACATAATCTCCTTTAAAATAAACATGCGCTCACTTTTGAACCAGGATATAGGTGAAAGTTTTAACGAAAGGCCTACTGCAGCGACGTTAGCTTTAGTTTAAGCCACCCCACCCTAGCCAAGTTGCACCATTGGCCTTTGTCGTGTTCTAGATATTTGTCCTGTCGAATTATTCGAAACTTCGAATACCAGCTATTCGGAAGCCAAATAAAATTATTCGAATTCGAAACTCGAATATTCGCACACCCCTAGTTTATAGCGCAGACTTGCTGAATACTTTTTCCTTTCATTTTGGCTCGCATGCCTTGGGCACCTGGTTGGTTAGGAAAGATTGCCTCAATAATTGGCGGGCACAGAATTTTTCGTACCCTTGACGAGATTAACACAGCCATGGAATCTGCATAGCGGCCTGATAGCTGGCTTATTACACGCCCTTTCGCGTCTCTAAATAGAAGCGTACACCGCGGCTTCCCTCTCCAAGACCACTTTACTTCCCGCCATGTCCCTTCAACCGAAACGTCACCCTAGGTACCGCTTTAAGAGGCGATAATTGTTACGGATGCGCACCACTTTTGTATCGGCACTCAATTCATGCGTTGGTTAGTTGAACGTTAAGCACCACTGTTATCACCTGCAGCGATAAACACTCACTCCATGGTTCCCACCTTACCGACCCGTCTGGCAATACGTAACCTGTCGCTGTAACTTTTTTTTTTCGCTTTGGTTTTATAGTGCTATCTAATAAGGCGTAGTTTGCCGCGGTTCATACAAATGGTATACGGCAATTGCGACCCCTGAAAGCTGCGCCCCTCGAGGCGCCATCTCGGGTAAACCGGCCAAGTATACGGTTCAGTGGATATACCGCATATGACGTTCTTGTGCCGAGCGCGAGGTCACTATTTCGGCTCCCGTCCACGGCTGCCTTGTTTGGATAGGCATGAAATTCGTGAAATCCCCTGTGGAAAGCCTACTACAGGTGGCTACCACCAGAGGTGGCGCCATCATTTTTCTCCTGAAGGAAGGGGGTGGGGAGTTTGGTGTACTGCTGACGGAACTCTAGTTATAAGGTCGTCTTCTGGCGCTCCGAGAGGCGACAGGTTAAAACTTCCCCCTTGGCGGCCGTGGGATCCGCATTTTATTTTATTTTTGTACTTTATTACCCTGCGAATGTGTGTGCGTAAAACGCGCACGCACGCAAAACTGCGCGCTTAGTCGTTTATTTCGTAGATCAGCATATGGGCCTATTCAACGGCCCATATATCGTTCCTCAAAGATAAAAAATTCTGGGGTTTTACGCACAAAAGTCGCCATTCCGCAAAGGACACTATATAGCATAGAAGGTAGTGGCCCGTTATCAAACGTAGTACGGTGGGCCCCTGTACTTTTTGATTGCGTGACAGTACGAGCGCGGGACAAGGCCCCGAGAGCTGCTATACATAAACTCGCTATCTTCAATGAGAAGAGAAAGTCCGCGTTACATACATTATCGCTCTTATCGCTCAACTTATTCTCCGAAATTTCTCCGGAGCCGGTGCAACGGCGATAACGCGGCACTTTTGTTACTGACAAAGCGGATTTCGGTTTCTGGCGACGCATTCATTCCGCGCGATATCACGTTCATGCTGTCGGTTTAAGCTGGCACGATAGGTACAATGCTGGTCGGTTAACGACGCAGATAACGACGGCGTGTTGAACATTGTCTATAGAAATCGCTGATAATGCATATTTTGGCACTAGCCACGATCCGAGTCTATTGGTCGTAAAACGATGTTAAATGCGAGTAGGGCACGTCATTCTGCAACGTCATGTAGCCAAATGTCTGCTGTTCTTATCTATATCTTGATAAGGCATAATCTGATAAGGATAAGGCATCTATATCTTGATAAGGCATAATCTGATAAGGATAAGGCATCTATATCTTGATAAGGCATAAGGAAGTTCAGGGTAAGGTGGAGGCTTGATGGAGAACCCTTGAACCCTGGATGTCGCTAGGGGCGACGTTTTGACAAGTGGTCTTGTCTTCCAGGCTGCAAGGCTGCCATCTTCAACGTTGCAACTCTATTCTTATCTATATCTTGAGTATGATTGTGCAACCGAAAAGGACAAGGGCGAAAGGGAAGAAGACAAACCCCGCATTGTTGCGCAATCGTACTCAAGTAATAGATTACCAACTTGCCGAGAATGCTGCTCTAATTAGGTTCTTGTCTATGCGTCTCGCCAAGTAAACCAATCCCAGCGATAACAGCGGCGCGACGGCGTTCAACCCATCGTCCAAGGAAGACAATAATGGGAATATGAGTGGAAGAACCGGAATGATCTCGTGTATACTTCGACTTAGGTGCAGGTTATAGAATCCTTAATACTTACGCCGGGTCTCATAATCGGTTCGGTGCTATGGCAAGTACAGTTTTAACGCGATAGCGTTAGAGAGCTCGTTTCGCAGAAATTCCGGTGTCGGAGTCGTTCGTTGTAGGCGAAAAATCATCTTGTCCGTGACCGAAAAATCGAGAAAGATGCAAATAAAATAAAAACAAAAATCCTCGGTTCGAATGAGAATCGAACTCGGGCCGTCTGCGTGGCAAGCAGCTGTTCTACCACAGAGCTACGATATTGCTTGAAACTGCTTCGGAAAAAAACACTATGTGAATGGCACGTGGTGGAAGGAGTCTCCTTAACGCATGTAATATTGCGTGGCAGAAGCGTAGAATCGTGCCAGGCGTCAAAACATGTGAATTGCGGAACGAGTGGGTGTTTTAAAGGCCCCCCTATTACAAAGCACTCAGACATATTTAATAATCATCAGCAGCAAAAGCATCAGCAAAGTGAGCAGCTGCGTAGGTTCGCGTGTTGCCTGACGGACGCGTAGTGGACCGTTCGCTGATTCGCAAAAGGAAGAATTATGGCGTAAGCGGGTACTTAACAACTATACTTGCAGTAGGCATTCTGGGATAGTTTGAAACGACCAATGTTACGCGCACAGTCGTTCGTTTCCTTACGGCACGGTTGAGGCATGCACCGAGAACCCAAGGCAGGCTAGTAATTGAGAAGGCGATGCGCACGGGGCCTGATTACGCTATCGCGTTGAACTCTTGAAGGCGAAGCTCAGGCATCCTCCAAGTTTTTATAACTCAATTTCAATTGATTTGCTTCTGAATATTTCGTGGGTGTTTAACTCCACGAATCAATCCTGAGTGGAGGTGACGATAGCCGGCGTTTATTTGTTCGAAGTTTTCTTGTGAGTGTGAATATTATGCTGATGATTATATACAGGTGAAGAAGATGAAGGTCGAATGTTGTGAATATTCTTCATTCACAAATCCTACTGCCGCACGAGTCGTGGCCGATCCCCCGTGGTGGGTTGTGCCATTCCTCTAGGAACAACCAACCAACCAACTTAGGCTCACAGGAGAAATAACTATCTGCGGTTCTTATTCCTTTGTTTGTTTGCACCAATATTGCGAGTGTCTTGCTGGTACGGAGAGAAACTTGAACATATAACTCGCAGGATTTAATGAGCACTCGGTTTCATAACCGCGTAGTCACAGTTAGTACATTATTATATAACGTGCGCGTACCGTTTATTTTTCGCTTTCTATTTCTTTTTTCTAGCACTATTCGTCGGTTCGGTCTTGTTAGTGTAAGTAGGGCGTAGCGAATGCCGGGAGCCACACTTTCAAGGCAAACAAAACCTGTAAGGCAACCAACCATTGGCGTGGCGCCGCAAACGCCTGTTCCATTGAAGTAAACAGCCACCTAGAGCACTATACGGACAGTGCTTAATAGGGCGTGTCCTTGCATAGCTACAGTATTGCACGTAATTTTTCGTAATTTTGTCACAATTCCGTTCATAACTCACGATCGCGTTACGTCACGGAGTAAAGTGAAAAGCTTATTGTCATATTAGCTTTCGTCGCATATTCTGTCACTAAGGGGCCTGTTAATTTCAGATGATTAGATAGAGCACGAGAGCCGGCAGGCCAGCACCAATCATCACCGCAAAGAAAGGCAGTGCAAAGAAAGGTAGTACACAAAACGGGCGCCCGTCCTGTGTACCACTCTTTGTCCGCGTGTTTTCGCGCTGCCCTGATAAGTGTTCTAGAATGCACCAACTGGCCCAAATAAAAGGGCTATTGACATGGACAGTCGACTTAGTGGACACTTACAAAATATCTTGCCTGCTCACTTCGTCGAGGCCTTGGAAGAGCGAGCTTACTGAAGAATTCTTGTGACGTCGCGTAGCCGTCAAAACTGCGTCGCACGATGTGTTCCAGCAATTGGTCTAGGGCATTTCTGACGCTCGCAGGTATATTTTTGTATTTTATAGCGAGCTTGAACCCTTGTTTAACAAGGAAAAAAAAATCGCGATAGAAAAACTTCACTCAAGTCGAAAGGAAGGTTTAGGAAAGCTTAGACAATTACGATAGCAGTTAAGAAAGCTGGTAAAAATTCGCTATTGAAAAGGAAAAAGCAAAACCCAAGTGCGGGGAAAAAAACTACGGGAAAATGAAATAATTTAGCACATAAGGCGCTCAATATACCAGCTGAATGTTCCCAGTCGCATATCTTTCTTAATGGAGCGTTCTGTATAAAGTAGAGAGAGAGAGAGAGAAGGAAGGAAGGAAAATCACATTATTGGGTCAAAAGAAAACATTTTGTGTGTGTGTGTCAGGGCCGTACCCAGGAATCTTTTTTTTGGGGGGGAGGGGGTGTAGAACGGCAAATTTGGCAACTGGTGGTTGTTGTGAAAGCGTGTAAATGTGTTAATATCACCCGAAAAGTTAAAGCATGAAAGAATTTCGGGGTGGGGTTTGAACCCCCTCAACCCACCCACCCCTAGTTACGGCCCTGGTGTTTGTGTGTGTGTGTGTGACAGAAATGCTGGAAGATCGACCCGAATCAAGTTTCTGATCTGCTACTAAGCGTTTGGGAATTCAGAATAGGTGCAGAGGGAGAGACACAGTGGTAATTAAATGTCTGCACTTGAAAGCTATTGTGTCAAGGTGAGCGCAGCATTCTTCGTTAAGTCAAGAGCACTCTTTCATATTTTTTACTACGTATTTTACTCTTCCGCCTACCTCATAGGAGGTAGTGAGAGCTAAGGAAAAAGAAAAAGAACGCAGACTTCATTGCACGTCGGAGAGTTGGAAAGAAAAACAAAACAAAAGGCCGGAGTGAAATCTGCTACACAAAAGCTGTGCTGTTCGTCTCACATATGCCCCGTAAACCAGTCCGCGGGTTTTTGGTGGTTCGTAGTCGTGCCGTTGTTAAAGGCGTCATACACCGGCGAGACGTACGGCGGCGAGAAACGCGTGATTCACGCCATACGCAATCGTTCACCGCTGCCCTTGGAACAGTTCTTGTAGTACACGCATATAACAGCGAAGGGACACACGTTGCCTCAACGGAATCACCGTTTTCGCTTCGGTAACGGGGCGGGGTTGAGAAGGGCAGTTCACCGCACGCGGGCCTTCGTGCTCAACCGAGGGAGAGGTTTCTTTTTTTTTTTTGAACGAAACGTGAGATTTTTTTGTTTTACACGTACGCGCGGGCCCACGCTCGCGGTCTATGTGGCTTAATAGGCATTACGCTTACGGGAGCAGATTGACCAGGCTAGAGGAGTTCGCGTGAGCGCGATCATGAGTCGAGGTGTTTCGACGTGATCAGCGCTGCGGAGGGCGTTTGCCGGCCTTGCTTGGTGAAGCCGACGCTGAAAACTCCCCGCGGGCTGATTCCAACTGTGATGCTTATGGCGATTACCCGTTTCCGAGAGGGCGTGTTGCTCGACGTGACCAGGCCCATCGAGCCCTACAAACACTGACGAAAAAACGCGATTCGGCCTCCAGCTTATGTAATCTTTTCTGTGTTCCTACTTATTTCTTTGTAAATCGGCGTTGCTTGTACATTTCCTGTTTTATTTCATCTCTATTTCCTCCCATCGTCTTTTTATCCATCTCTTCCTTTTTCCCGAAAGAGTAGACAGGCGCTGTACTCCTCTAGGTGGTAGTTGTTGGCCTTCTCCCTCCCTGTTTGCCTGTGTCATCGTAAATTTGTGTGTACATATAAAACATATATGCTAATAATCGTAAGCGTGTTCAACGTGGGTCAATTAATCCCGATACCATAGACACGAAGCGTGTCCTCTTCGGGTTATGATGTGACATAGACGCCGAGAGTACAATTACCAGCGTGTAATTTACAAATTACGTGCTTTGAGTTTGGTGTACAACAGCGGTTGTACACCAAACTCAATGCGGTGCAATGTTGTGGCATTTCCACTATCATCTCCCAATCGTGCCTTAGTTGTGGGTGCTACGTGAAATAGAATTGCGAAGGATATTCAAGTATTTATTCGGCTGAATATCCCGCATATGCACAGCGCTGTGGTCTCGGGTCTTATATGAATGTATACATGCGTTCAGCTCTGATCAGCTTCGTTCCCGCGGTTGTTTTATGTGCGTCAAAATCATCATCAGCGTGACTACGTTCATCTCAGGGCAAAGGCATCTCCCACGTTTCTTCAGTCAGCGCGGTCCGGTGCTTGCTGCGGCCGCTTTATCCCCGCAAACTTCTTAATCCCATCTGCCCGCCTGACCTGATGCCTCCCCCTCGCGCGTTTGCCTTCTCTTTGAATCCAGTCCGTTACTCTGAATGACCAGAGGTTGTCTTGCCTACGCGCTAAATGTCCTGCCCATGCACCATTTCTTCTTCTTGATTTTGACTAAGATGTCCTTAACATCCGTATGTGCGTCGAGCTTAGCCAAAAAGCTCATTCCTGTAATTTTATATGCGTAAAAAGAGAACCGCACCATTTGTTATGTCTGCGACTAATGAATTTCAAAACTGGTGTCAACAGTCGCTGCTGGGACGTCCCGTACATGACACGAGAGTTACGCCTCTCGACGCCTGCGTGCCGACGTATAAACCTGGCGCGAAAAGTGCGGTCTGTATAACCTTAAATGCTATACCACCACTTTAACGGCCAACCTCGCAGAAATGCCTCGGCGAAGGTTGCCAAGTTGTGGTTGTTCGTATTCGTGAGCTCAACAGAAGCAAACAACTATAGCTTGTTTTTTGAGTTCGCGTCTTTCGCCTCTATCCGGCAGTCGTCACTACCACGCGATAATGTTTTTTTTTTCTTCTTTTTTTTGCATAATTTGCGATGACTCTCCAAGGCAACCGCTTGAGTTTATTGTCATGCTTTGTTCTTTGCATTCAAACAAAGGATTTTGTAATGCTGGCAAGTGTCCCAATTTTCGTCATCGCGTCTCGTTTACGGCGGCAAGGACAACGCCCGAGTGCGTCTCGAAATAGCGACATCATTTTCTGTGTAAAATAATTACTGGCGTCGGACGAAAGAGGTGAGCGTTACACGACGGCAGGCGTGGATTCGCTTATGTTCGGCGTGAAATAAGAAATTGCGTAGAAACCTCAGAGGGGCACTACGAAAGAAACGTCAAATCATTTTAGACCGATAAAGTTTACTTTCAAAACACCAATTCAGCTAATTTCGCTGTAGAAGAATGATTGTTAAAGAGATAATAAAGATAACAACTTCAATGGCTTAATTGCGCACTGAAGCCTCAGCATTCGCACGTCTGTGTTACGTTACATCCATGAATGCGCATTAATAAATTCAAAGTATTTGCCCGTACTGCATGGCCGAGGTTGAGTAAAAGTTATAATAACCTGCCACATCTTTAATATTTGGCTTTCCTTACATAGGCACTCACTCGCAAATAATTACCTAGACCCAAACGTCTTTCTAAGTACAATACGTTAGTCCATGGGGATCCGAGCGGCAGGAAGAAGAGGAAGAAAAGAAAGAGAGAAGGCAGGGAGGTTAACCAATCACGTGCCCGGTTGGCTACCCTACGCTGGAGGAATGAGAAAGGGGAGTACAAAGATGAGAGAGAGCTAGGAGGGAAGGAAATTATCAATAAATGTGCAGGCACTCATGTGGAAGTGGCACTGAAAAATTGTCAAAAGCTTTCACAAAGGTCCGTAATCCTTAAAAAGCACAAAAGTTCTTTAACTGCCTCGTGAGCCGACGAGCGATGGTGGCGGTGCTCCACCAGCACCTGCACGGAGAGCGGCCGATCGTCCGAGCGGTAGATACACAGTATATTGCACCTGTATAATATTTCAGCCTAGGGAAAACGTCGTGTAGTAATTAATGCAAGAATCTCTAATTAAAGTGATGTATTACTGGGCGTTCTCGTCGCCATCTCGTTCGCAATGACTTCTTTCGAGCAGCTGCTCCATCGAAATCCCCGCATTCGAGTCGTAACCGATTCAGCTGGCTTCGAAGAAGTCTATTTGCAGAAACCATTTATGTGGACATACACGCTGATTGCCCATACAGGTGGGCAATGCAGCAATGCAGCTGCCTCCTTTGCTGGCGGCCAAGGTGACGGATCAGACAGTCTTGAAAGCATCGTTAAAACCACGAAGGTTTTCAGAATGCAAAAGTGAAATTTAGCGAGAAGTCGATTGATAAGGATATAGCGTCGTACGCGATTTCCCCCTGTCTCTGTCTCTCTCGGGAAAACCAAGGTTTGGTCGGTATAGGGGTACAGACGTGGACAGTGGTGAGGGGCGGCCACCGCGCCTTGTGACCGCTGCGTCTTCGAGCGTGCTCCCCCACTTTCACTAGATTACGATCTCGTTCGCCGAACCACGGCTACTGGCCGAGCATTTCAGCGTCCGTCGCGATGGAGTCTGCAGGCGTGGTACCGAAGCAGAAAACATGGTCTGCGTGCCGTTTTACGACAGCTGTACGCTTGACCACGGTCGGTCGCCTCGTGCATCTGATTATTCGGTAAAACTGAAAGTTTGGTCGAGTCGGTGACTGTTCATATCGAAACGCACGCGCAGAAGACAGCGCCTGTTTGTAATCATGCCTGTGCGCGTGTCTTATGTGCGCACTACGATTTTAACACATGATCATACGTCCTCGACAGCGGTAATAACTGAATAAATGACCGCCAAATAAAAACACCTAATGGAATGCATTGTTTGGCGGCAAATCAGTGCATGTTTTTGGCAACAATTCTTGAGATGGGAACAATGTATCAACACGGACGATGCGTAAGCTACACAGACAGGTGCGCACTTGTAGTTTATTTGGGGAACGAACCGGGAAATATGAAAGTGCAGTGCGTTCGCAGACACACAAGAACGTTCTGTCTAAATAGGTGGTGCATGTATAATATCTTCTTTCTTCCGAAAATAAATTTATTGGAAGTGCGAGTCCTTCCGATACTGTTTTGATATCACTCGTTTATATATGTCCCTGCTTTCATGACTTGGAGCAACTATGATAAAATGTCATTAGTGCTGACCGTCGGCTGAAAAGTAGTTTTCAGTCTCATATTCGCTGCACACATATAATCGTACACTCCTCTCACTTTGCTGACAACGTAGACATTGGAAGGTGCACTGTCGAGGTATATACATGTACCATTCTAATAACTATTTTTCTCTCCAACTTTTATACTGTGCAGTAACTTTTCTTAGGAGTACACGACACTTGGCGGAGTGCCACTTTTTCACCACCTGGGTTTAAGTTACCAACACTCGATTACAAATATAGGCTTCTTGAGTGCTCCAGAAACGCTGGTCGCAGTGACCGAATGTTGTCCTCCTGCGCGCGCTCTGTGCTCACTCTCTCTCTGCCTCTTCTTCTAGTTCCCATTGCCTTCACTAAAGTTTAGGGTAGCAAAGTGGTCGACCTCCTTGTCTTTTCTTTCTTTGCTCGAGCTTGGAGCTGCGGCACCTTCTCGGCCCGTGGCAAGGCAGCAGTTGTGCGATGCGCAACACAAAAGCGCTGTTGGCGTTCTTGAGGAACACTCGGCTTAACCGAAGCTTGTGAATGACTCTTTTTATGTATATATGTGCGTTTGTGACTGTACGAACTATTTGTGTGTATATGTGATCATTGTACATACCATAATCACCCGACACCAGGAGTAGCAAGCCTGGCGACAAACCAGGCTAACCTCTCCGGGAATCTCAATAAAGAATATTATATATATATCTCTCTTTCTTTGCTCTCTCCCCCCCCCCCCCTCTATAAGTGCTCATATTTTGCAGCTACGTTGCAAACACCGTTTTTTGGCTGCTAACAGATCGCACTTGTAATGACGCATAGAACCACTGCGCAAAGAGGCCCATTAGATAAAAAAAAAAATAAGGCGATAAAAGCGAGCAATAAGGATAAATAATTTGAAAGAGGGACATTAAGCTTCATTTTAGCTCCTATGAACGTACTATATCTTCATAACTAGCAAAATATACATCTGAAGTGATAACGAGCCAGTCGGATACGTTTATATTACTTTTGGACGAGTCACTGGACCTACTTTCATTCTTTTTGTTAGAAATGTAGTGCTTACTCCTGCAATTTTTAGTCCCATATACGTTTTTTTTTATCATGTAAGAAAATAATAGGCTGTCCATGCGAAAGGCGTTATATATGGTATTCGGGAGATCACAAGGAAACGCCTATATGAGCTTAAAGAACTTGTTCCGTAATGCGAAGGGTGTGGGTTCGGTCCCTACCGGAGGAAATTATCCATCCCCTTTCACTTCCATTTATTTCATTGTTACCGTACTTCAAATGAAAAACCCAAATAACGATCCTATGCTTCCGTTGCTTTCGTTATCTGTTAGGTTCATGTGGTTGCCATAGAAAAGAAAAGCCGGAAATGATCGGGTCCATCGATCCGTTCTCATTCCTTCGTTTATCGCGCTAAGTAGGTCTCGCTTGCTGTAGTGCCCTGGTGTCACGAGGAGTAGCCAGCAACTACAGACGTTACCTAACCACAACTAGCGTTTCGCATGCAGAGGCAAGAGACGAGTGAATTCCTGTACCGTTACTGTTGCCGATAGACGCCGAACACGCCCAGTGGCCGTGCCCTTACTCACCCAGCTTGTATACGAAACAAGCACCACATCACCCACGCACTCTGCGCCGGAATCTACAAGGAGTGGCTTCCTGCTTGTCGCTCGACAACTGAAGCTGACCTGACCTCACGGCGCTGTTATGTCTCCGAGCGCTCAATACTTGCCAAAAAGAGGAGGGTAGGAGGGTGTAGTCACTGCAAGTTACATCACTATTTAATGAAATCGAATTTCGCTATATCAAGTGCCAAAACCACGATACGATTATCGCCATAGCGGTAGACTCCGGATTAAATGGAGCTTCCTGTGATTCTTTAGCGCGAACCTAAGTACATGGGTGTTCTTGCGTTTAGTTACTATCTAAATGCGGCCGCCGTGGCTGGGAATCGAACCCGTGCCCTCGTGCTTTGCAGTAGCCGCTAAGCAAATACAGTGGGTAGAGTCTGAGTTGAAGCTATTGTGAACGTATATGAAGTCACTTACTCGTACCAGGCCAGAAAAAAAGATAATAAAAGCACGCACGCGGTTAAAAAAAGCATCGAAAGTGTGGTCTGTGATCGTACGGATGTCTGTGCAAATATTTGCCTCGCAGAGCCTGACCTCGTGCGACTTGGGACAAACTGTGGTTAATTTGCGCACAGAGCGTTTGCGAAGCGTCAAGGCCACTCAGCTGGAGCCTTCGTTAGAACGGTGCCGCTAATTGTGTGCGGACTGAAGACTCCCTCACTGCTAAAGTTAACGTGTTGTCAGCTCAGGCGTGACGTTTCCAAAGGGGCACAACTACTACGCTATTCTATTTACAGTCGGCTCTACGGGCCACACTTTATAGGATCGTGCTTCAGTGTATAACCGCACATAGACCGTGTGATGTAAATTTTGCTTACTGTAATTCACCGACGTGCTTGATTAAGGCGAAAGCCTTATGATCATGCGAAGGTGGCCTTTAACGAAAAGGCGGTGTGAGAAAGTGAAAAAAAAAAAAGAAACCACATGATGTCTGTTGAAGCCAACGCCATACAAAAGCGAGTGAAAGCATGGCTGTGCATATATGACGATAATCAAAGCAAATTGAGTAGGGAGTGAATTAGTGTTAGTTAATTGTATGACGATACACCCGCCACGGTGGTCTAGTGGTTATGGTTCTCGACTGCTGACCCGAAGGTCGCGGGATCGAATCCCGGCTGAAGCGGTCGCGTTTCCGATGGAGGCGAAAATGCTTCAGTCCCGTGTGCTTAGATTTAGGTGCACGTCAAAGAACCCCAGGTGGTCGAAATTTCCGGAGCCCTCCACTAAGGCGTCCCTCATAATCATATCGTGATTTTGGGACGTTAAACTCCAACGATTATCGTTAGTTGTACGGTGATAATCAAAGCAAATGGAGTATTCGGTTAATTAGTGAAACAGAAATTAGTGGTAAATGATTAATGAACGTTGGACGGCGATATAAAGTGTACTGTAAAATAGCCACAATGGGTGGTTTTCGCCTTCGACTCGTCTTAGGCGAATACGTAAGAAACCCTGTGAGTTCTTTATTCTTTTTTGTCTGCCGAGAACTCGCAAGCCTATCGGTATGCAATGAAAAACGTTGAGCAGACAACCGCCTGGATCTTTCGAGGCCACCCACGCAGTACTGCGCGCACTGGTGTGGTATACAAAGTGATATAACGCCGCCGTTGCCTCTGCGGTGATACCGGTTTTGTTCCTTTTATTTCCAGTTGAGCCGCTATTCTTCGGTGATAAGAGAGAGGCATTGTCTATCGCGGAGGGTCATCGCCGCTCATTTCCAATGCTAGAGCAGTTTTCGCAAAGATTAATCTAAAAAAAACAACAAAAAAAACACCTCCTAAGGTCTTTGTGTGACCAAATTTATATCACTGGTTATTCTCTTGCCACCCTTCAAGTAACACTATAGAGTCTCTGTGACTGTTAACCATTGCGCCTGCATGCCTACGACGTTTGCATCCGATATCTAGGCTGCCGTTCCAAGAGACCGTTTTATAAATCACCCGTGATCACATCTAAATCTTGAGACGCCCTCTGTGCCAGGCAGGATCGTCTCCGTGGTTTTGTTGCCTTCTCGATTATCTCCTTACGGAAAGGGTCGAAGGGTGATTCGCAATTGAAGATGGAAGGAGGCGCCAATTCCTTTAGACATCGGCGGTGTTTGCGCAGTAGTGGCCAAGTTATTTTGCACGAGTGGGCGAAACGCAAGGGCACATGTGTAACTACATATTAGGGTGCCGACAGGACATTTTAAAATTCTTTTTGCTGCTAACAATGGTCCAGAATATCAACACAATAGAATAATAAATACTGCCACATCTCGGAAGAACAGTGAGTGATTCAATATAACGGCTTTTCTTTACGGCCAGTTTCGATTTCCTTTCCTGGTTAGAGTGTATCATTACGTCATGACGCCTAAGGTGGTAATGCTGGAGAGGGCATTCAGACGCTTTGGCGGTCCTTCCGGCTTGCTTGATCGCCACCTGTTTGTGAATGACGCTGTAGCATCGTAGGTAAACTTGCGCTCAAGGAAACTTATTTACTGGCTGTGATTTAGTGGAGAGAGCTTGGAAGCGAGGTCGACCTATAGATTCGAGTGAGGTAAAAGTACTGGTTTATATTTATTTGTTATACCCTTAGGTCAAAATGACATATCCTTGTACCTAAAGAGCATTCGTAGTTAAAAATAACAGCAGGGGAGACATTCTGAAACGTTGAACGTTGACCTTCGCCCTAATGAAGAGGCACGTCGCAGGCGCCTAATTATGCAGACGGAGCGAACGGCCTCTTTTGTCTTAAACTTGTCACGTGTCATCGACGACAGCTGAAGGTGAGCATTGTCGAGCTGCTAACAGTTAAGCCTATAGGCATTCTGCGTTGCGGATACGTCGTTCCCGTTAGCGGCTTGCAGTACCGCTTGAGAATTTCTCAACGGCAATTACAGGAAACGCGTTCGGGCAGTAGCCTTACACAGCTAGATTTGCCCATTGGTCTTGTGTCGTTCGCTTGCGGATAGTTTTTTTTTTCGGACATTGATGGAGTTTGAACACGTATCCCTAGTTATTTTTCTTTCTCAAGGCATTTAAAACATTTGTACCAAAATTGCATAGAGTGCGCATCAGACAGATAACGAAGCAAATGAAGGCATGTGGGAAATTGAAGTGTAATTATTTTGCAATTCGATGAAAAAATAGTTAATTTTTTCCTACTCTCATCTTCAGCTTCAGTGTATATTGGCTTCACATCACTGTTGACAACCAAGAGGCGGAGCTCCTTTCTTTTATTTTTTTTTTTCGAAAGCCTGCCCTTAGGTATAGTCATTCGCGGTATCAAAAATACGCATGCAAATTTGTCTCGTGTATAAAGTCTAACACTGAACGTCTTGGTTCAACTGGCTGTCGCCCATAGTGACAAAAACATGGAATGTATCAGGTTAGTGTCAACGTTTTCGGCAAGGCCATCTGTCTTCGTCAGAGCAAAGAGAAGTATAGGGGTGTTGCCGAAACGTGTGTTCGGGCTGAGGCTTTCTTGACTGCTGAGTGTTGCTCGCTTCAAGTCTTAATTTTTCTAAATGCCTTTCGTAGTGCAGAGGTTCAGCTCACCAGTTTACGTCGCAGGCGAATCCCACCTTTGCGTAGAGTGGAAGGAAAGATAGAAAGAATGGCAGATAGGTGAACTATACCTTGTCCGGTCGGCTACTCTACTCGCGGTAGTGGAAACGGGAAGGAACAGTTTACGTACGAGACTCGTGTATAACGCATAAGTGAGCGCCATTGATCTAGAATTTCAATATGTTGCATTATAGGAGCACAAGAAGTCTCAAAAGGTGCGCAGGTTATCACCATCAGTGCTGCTTACTAGTATATGCGCACGGAACTCATATTTCGTTAAATAATATCTCTTCAGTGAATGGGAACGTATGTGAGAGGAAAGGACGATTTTAATTCATGCAGCTGGAAGGTTTCGAGTGAGCTCTTCAACGCTAATGTGTACCTCCGCAGTTTACCCGATGAGAGATCTCCCATCAAGATAAAATAATAATTGTCGGGGTTTAACGTCTCAAAACCACGATATGATTACGTGGGACGCCATAGTTGGAGGGCTCCGGAAACTTCGACCACCTGAGGTTCTTCAACGTGCACCTAAATCTAAGTACACGGGATTCTGAGGTTTATAGTTCACAAATATGGTGGCCCACTACGACCAATTCCCTTGTATATATTTGTATCTGCTGGCGTTCCGTAAACGGAGAGTGCAAAGAAAGTGAATACTAGCGGTGGTTATAAGGAAGCAAATGCGGTACGCACGTCGAGGACTGCGCGACCCACATTAAGCGTTCCTTTCGCGGCTGTTCTTGGCCCATTGTTTTTACGGCGGCCGCGTGCGTGCGTTATGGAAGGAAGCGCGTTTTAACTCACTGGCGCGTGCCAGCCCTCGCCTTCTAATTCGCAACGTCTCGCGCGTGCACTTATACGGCCGCACGTACGGCAGTCAGAGAGAGAGAGAGAGAGAGAAAAGCTGCAAAGGCGCCGGATGTTATTGAAGTGACTATAGCGAAAGTGATCTGTCTGGCTTAGACACATTTCCTAGCACGAACGCTAAAAGTTGAAAGAGAATAGAGACCGGACAGAGCACTTGGAAAAAGATAAGTTGACGGGGAACTTTTAGAGGATTTTTATATTATGAAACCTGCCACTGATGGCGTATAAGCGAGCCATCTCTTATATTTGCAGAGAAAGATATTGCATATTGCAACAAGAATCTTATACTGTCAATGTAATGAGTCGTGTGCGAAGTTTAGTGTCTCGGTAGCTTGCTTGCGCAGGTTTAGCGATTACGACAAGCTTTTCTCGCATCGCTAATTTCGTGTGGTGAGTGAGTTAGTGAGTTTGTAATTAGCGCATACCTTGACGGTCTCCGGCGAAACGGGTTTGGTTTCGCAGACTGCTTGTGCTGTTGTACAGGTGGTGACTATGCTATCTGATTCTTTTATAAGGTGCCGAATTGCGGGCTTCTGTGAAGTTCAGCATCGCACGAATATAATCGCTGAAAGCTAGCCGTGGTAGTAGTTACTGTCGCTATAAGCAATGCTTGCTACAGAGCTAAAGGAGATGTAACGCAAACACAAAAACCACTGGACAGGTGCTCTATATCGTTTAAGCTGCGATCCTTTCATGCGCATGATCATTCCCGTGGTAATTTCTCGCGCCCATGCGGTGCAATGTGTTCACTTTTTTCGTCTTACTCTAAGGTGAAATTAACGCTTTCATGTCACTCAGCACAGCTAGAGGTGCCATACTGTTCTAATCGTGTTTCATGTGTTGGCGATGTTGCATTGATGCGCACAACTGGCCTTGCTTGGTATATATACTACATCGTGCCTATCTAACTTGCCCTTATACGAAGTGCACGCATTTTGATGCTCGCACATCGGTGGTCAGCAAACGCACGTCGCGCTCCCATTCCGCTGCAATGCGTACGAGAACGGGAACAATGCAATGTAACCACATTGGACTCGTAGTCATTTGGAGTGACCATTTATTGCACGTGCATGAAAATTGCCGTGCGTGTGCAATTAGGACTCTGTTCTACTGACAACATCCGCTTTTTCTTTTTCTTCTGAGCACGGGGAATTCGACAAGAGAGAGAGAGAGAGTGATAGGTAATATTAGAAAAGAAGACGATATAGAATGGGGACGTGAAGAAAAGAAACATCACACGGGCGCCTTCGCGTAGTTTCAATGTAGTGCGCGAACAACGTAATGCCATGTCACGCGGTAGACACATGGTGGGCAAGGTTGCTCCGGTCGCAGGTTTAATATGCTGCGCTTCAGTGGCCAGCGGGGGGCGCAGGGGGGGGGGGCAGCTGCCCCCCTAAGAGTTCCGCCCCCCCCCCCCCCCCCCCCCAAGAGCAAACTCATTAAAAACGCAGCGCAGAAGTTGCCAGCCTCACTGCCCCCCTAAAGGAACTAACTCAAGGGTGCCTCCCCCCTCCCCCCTCCCCCATCCCCTCCCAACTCCCAACCGGTCAAAGTCGGGCCAATTGCACGATTTTGGGGCAAGAGAACAGGCGGGGAGAGCGTTGCGGCTTCAACTTATCCAACGGACGGTGTTTATAGCGATGACTGTGACAATATTAATGTGAAATATGCGAAAACAAGCACTGGCTTTTCCGTAATGCGGAACACTGGTGCTATATTGTGCGTCAGTCAGTCACTGTTTCGTGCAGGATCGCTAGGTGCGCCAATATGCGCAGGACCAAACTCATTTCGAAAAGACAGTGATCGAACTGAAGAACACAAAGACTCTGGCAGTATCGAAAATTAGTGGCAGCTTGCTCGCAGCGCATGCGCAGTCTTTTCGCTTTCTGCTTGTTGAAACTCGTTGATTCACTGTCGCAGTGGTATAATCGCTCTCCGTTCTCTTATCTTGACTCTCCCGTCTTCAATATATGGCAGTTTTCCCGCGGTAACAGCCAGAAAACAATTTCGTTCCGGGAAATTACAAGTGGCCTTAAATCGCACCGGAAGTCAGTCGAGGCTTTATCGGATCTTTAACGGGGAAGTGGCCTACTCGAGATAATTCTTCCATTCTTTCCTGCCGCCACGGTGGCCGCTTGCGGCCTGAATGTCCAACGAGACTGAATGTCCACTAGTGGACATACAGTCTCGTTGGACATTCCGTCTCGGTTGGACATTCCGTCTCGTTCTACATACAGTCTCGTTGGACGTTCAGTCTCGTTGGACATTCAGTCTCGGTTGGACATTCAGTCTCGTTGTACATTCGGTCCCGGTCACAAATTTCGCTTTTCCGTTTGGCAATGTCTAGCGTTACGTCTAGACGTAACGATAGGAGCCGTTGCAGTTACGTCTGGACGCCCCAGTGACACGGGCACACCACGGACGCTGGCACGGACGGGCGCCTGCCCCGAAGGGGCAGGCGCGCGGCCTAAACAGAGCGTGGTCGCGACAGCGGCCAGTAGCGCGTGACGGAGACCCTGCCAACCGGCCATTGAGCGTTAGCGAAATGGCCGCACTCGCCGGTCACGTGACCCATTGGACATTCAGTCTCGTTGGACATTCCGTCTCGTTGGACATTCAGGCTCTGAATCCACGGTGGCCCATTGGTTATGGTGCTCGGCTGCTGACCCGAAAGACACGGGTTATATGCAGGCCGCGGTGGTCGCATTTCGATGGAGGTGAAATGCCAGACGCCCGTGTGCTGTGCAACGTCGTTGCACGTTAAGGAACCACGGGTGGTCGAAGTTATCTGGAACCCTCCACTATGGAGTCTCTTATGGTCTGATTCGATGTGCGACGTTAAACCCCATGAACCAAACGAACAAATTCTCCCATTCCACAGTTTCTCTTTTTTTTTTTTCAAAGCCTTTTGTATCTGCTCTTCTTTTCCTTTTCCCTTCCCTCTTGTGTGTAGAGTAGCAAACCAGAAGTTTGAATTGTAGTCAACATACCTGTCTTTCCCTCATTTGTATCTCTCTCTTTCCTTTCGTTCTCTCTCTCTCTCATTGTTTCACTCATTACAACATGTTATTTATTTAATGAAATTCGAAACATATAAGCGAGACTTTCTATGGTTATGTACGGGCGCGGGCAAAGATACCGCATCAGTAAGAGCACACAGAACTGCATTCTTGCGTCATTTACGAAGCATGCATTCATTTTCTGTTGGATACGTGACATTGCGCAAGGTGCGTCCTTTCGTGCCTGTTTATCTGCTTGCATCCGCATACTTTTGCCAGCTTGAAGCCTGAGTCTCTATCACTACGGGTGTTTTCGTTGGAAGAGCGGCGGCCGTTGTGACGTGTCGGAATGCGCTGCAAGCTTAATTTGCCGGTCAAAAAAGAGACCGCTTGCCTACATATACAGAATAAATATTCTGAAATCACCGCTATTCTGACGGCTGCTCCGCGGCCGTCAGAACCTTAATAAAGTTTGGCAACCAACCAACCAACCGCTATTCTGACAGCTGTCTTGCGCAAGTGAGCGTGTATCTGCACAAGCACGAAAGAATGCTCATGTGCAATGCGTTGTCTCTACAGAAGACACATGCTTCATTCAAGGGCTCAACAATGCAGTTATTTCAAGATCTTGTAAACATGGTGGTTTGTCGCATTTTTTTTCGCTGCCCAACTCGAGAGCTTTGTGTACTACCAGATACCTAATAATAATAATTGTTGGGGTTTTACGTCCCGAAACCACGATATGATTATGAGGGACGCTGTATAGTGGAGGCCTCCGGAAATATCTACTACCCGGGATTCTTTAACGTGCACCTAAACGTAAGCACGCGGACCTCTAGCATTTCACCTCGATGGAAATGCGGCCGCCGCGGCCGGGATTCGATCCCACGACCTTAGGGTCAGTAGTCGAGCTCCATAACCACTATAGACCATAGCGGCGGGGCGACCAGACACCGAAGTTAAGGATTGCGGTTGCCACCAGATTTTCGTGTCTTGTGCTGCTGCTGTGGAATAAACGGAGGAGCTCAAAAAAGAAAAAAAAAGAAGAGAACAGAAAAACGGGATACTGAAAGATATGGTAGGCCCGTGTTTCTAGGAAACCACCCTAGTAGAAGCTACATAAAAGCATACAAAAAATAATTACGTAAAAACATGCACGGCGCGTATAATTATGGGGCTGTGGAAAGAAATGAGAGATTCCTGTATTTACCACTTAGTGTGATTGTAAGTAAGGCAGACGGCAAGTTATGGTGCCGTAGAACAAAAATTACGGATAGCTGTAGTGTCTTTCGGCAATTTGCCGCCGAATTTGACGGCGCATTAAAGAAACACACACACAGACACACACACACACACACATTATATGCATATATATACACACACGCATATAAACACACGCGCATATATATATATATATATATATATATATATATATATATATATATAGTGTTAGGAAATCGTGGATTGCTGTTTTACGGAAAAAAAGATTGTTTCACTAAGACGGCGAGATCTCGCGATGGCGTGGAACATTTTCAAAGACGCATACCCGTTTATTTTACGGTAAATTGCTTTTTCATATGACGGCACTTGGGCGTCTTTGCCTTGGAAAACAAGTGCTATTAGCCAAATTTATTTAACGGCACGTGGCTGTAAATTGGACGATGTCTCATTGCATGGCTGTGTAATAACACTCATATTAATATGTTACGGGAGCGATGTGGATATTGACTGGAAAAATGCAGCGAAACCAACATCTTAGAATGACGGATGTCTGAGCTGGTTGGTAGGGATTAGTGATTAAAAACGGTGGGCGTGCAAACACGTATACGCAAGGGAGATGTCAGGGCAACACGGCGTTTGTGTAGTCCCGACTTGTCTCTTTTGTCTGTGTTGGTACACCTACCGCTTTTTATCATAAAACCAAGAACATTTTGCTTTACAGTGTTTCTCTGACTATATCATATGACGATTTCGAGCGAAACAGGTACAGTTTTGCGCGATTGGAAGTATAGATCTCCTTATACGGACACCAAACTGAAGTAATCAGGTATATTATTTCTTCGGTCGCAGGACAGCTAAACATACAATAATAGCAGCAGTCAGGATAAGCCACTCGAAGTAAGGGGCTTATAGAAAGCAACAGCGTCAACGTTTGTCGTCAGACATCTCGTTTCCATAAGCCACGCCGAAGGACGTAACGACTTCCGCGTAACGGGCATCGTCACGCACGTCGTCTCTGCGTCCATCCGCTCCACCTTTATAAAGAAACCATTCTTGACGTATGTATACAGAACACGCGAGTGCATCACGCATCTGCAATACAGGAGTTCCTGGCCCACTTGACTCTGCTGGTGTCGTCGCATACACCACGATTTCACGACGACGGTGCACGGCGCGGTTGACCCTGTTCCGATCCGGTGACCCCGTCTGGCGGTGCAAGGCTCACAAAGACGCCGCCGCAATCGCCGCAATTGCTTCTACCAGGCGTGCCTTGTTTCCTGCGGTCTTAAGACTCGGCGACGACGATATTACGAAACGGCTCGTTCGACGCCGCCACCCGCGGTTTCCAGACAAAACGCTCGCGGCGCTCGCTTGTATGCCTGTCGAGTGTGTCGCCAGCGAACCATCCTCCATCTCCTCTCCTCCCTCTTATCTTTCGAAGATTCCTTTATACACGCACTGTGCCATACGGGCAGTACGCACGCTGTACTAACGCTTTACAGGCGTGCCTTTTGAAAACCAGTCTGTGGACGCTGCGACGTACGCGCTAGAGTTTTCACTTCGTAAACAAACGGTCCGGTGGTCCATCTACATAAAGGCGGAGCCGCTGGGTTTTTGTTTGGCCCCTCGAGGGGACAACAAAAACACATTAGCGCTGCGGAGGTTCCGGTTGCTTGTGCTTTTGTACGTACACGATATGCTGTACAGTGTATACGCCTGTGGTGGCTCAGGTGATCAGGTTTGGGATCTACGGTTGGCGTGGTGTATAGGCGAGTTTCGTTGTCTAGCCATCGACACTTACGGCAGCACGTGTGACCTCGTGTCGCAACACTGTTACGCAAAGCGTGGTGGTTCAGCTTGCTCCACGACCACGAGGAAGATTCGGACGGAACAGAACCCGTCGTCTCTGTTATAGTGCGACTTAACGCCACCCACCTCTTTGCCAGGGTAGCATGGCTCTTTCTTTCTTTCTTTCTTTCTTTCTTTCTTTCTTTCTTTCTTTCTTTCTTTCTTTCTTTCTTTCTTTCTTTCTTTCTTTCTTTCTTTCTTTCTTTCTTTCTTTCTTTCTTTCTTTCTTTCTTTCTTTCTTTCTTTCTTTCTTTCTTTCCTCTATGCACACCGTAGTAAAGAGCTTCGCGTAAAGTCTGAGCGTGACTGGACCGTCTACAATCAGCGATGTAAAATCTGTCCTCTTTGGGGTTTTTAAAAACTGTTTAGCCCCAATCTACGCGAGTGTCTTTGGTATTCCTCTCCAAATAGCCAATGTGGCCGTAATCGGATCCCTCTCAAGTCCGTTGGTTTTTCATATATTTTAAATGAAATATGGTTCGGTATCTCGTTCCAAGATGAAGACTTCGGTCATCTGGAAAGCATATATTTGTGTGGAATTCCTGCTATGCATTTCTCTGTAGCGTTGTGCTACGACCGGCTGGACGACAACCTTTTTTTGTTCTTTTTGTTCTTGTTTTCCGTTCTCATGCAGTAGAATGATCCTGCTGAAAATAGTTCTGCTTGCAACAGTCTGTCAGTTCCAGTGTAAAGGCCAGCTGGCAGAACTAAGCGGAAGCGCGTAGCTGACAGCATGCACTGATAAGAAGTAGGTCGTTACAAGGACAACAGAAGAAAATGGAACCGGTAGTAACAGCAGGTTCTGGGGTTCGAGAACGTTGCAGGCGTCATTGTTGCATTGCCGCCCAATGTGGGCTCAGTGATCCGTGAAAGGGTTTCAATAGACGCTGATTGCACTCCGACTGCCACGGGGAACGCTGCTCTCGCTTTCAACACGCTTGGCGGGACACGCTTTCCCGTGAAGTTCACTATCGCCCTGCTCGGTGTGTTGATTGATCTGCGTGCAATCCTAACTTTGACGTCAGGCATTGGACGCACGAAGCGGTAAAAAATAAATCAATAAATGATGCCGCGCTGCAAGCAGGAAAGATCGCTTGTACAGCAGGTGCTATTTGACATAGCTATTTGTTCGACCACGAGGGATCGAGGTCTGCCCAACTTCGCAGCTTGGACATATTGACAGCTAAAGTCATTCTTTACTCAAACTAAAATGTCAGCCTCGAAATGATGCGGCAAGTTCGACTCCCGGCCGCGTCGGCGGCATTCCTGTGGGACAAAAAAATAAAGAAACAGACGTATTGAACTTCGCGTGCACGCTAAGCAGTCGGGGGCTATGGAAATTATTTTGGAGCCATTTCTACTCTGTCCCTCATAGCTCGTGCATTGCTTTGGCCGGTTAAACCTAATCAACCTTCCAACTAATCGATCAATTAATCCTGCTAGCAGTAGAAAAATCAGTAATCAATCAACCGCTTACCGCTTTCATCTGAGTGAACGTGTATATTTCCATTTTTCGCTTACCGAAGGAACGAACGGGGCTAGATTGCAAGTGTTTATGGTTGTATTGCGCTGATAGACCACCAAAGAAACTACAACAAAAAAAATATAAATAAAAAAATAAAAGAAGGGTAGACGTACGTGGCCACGTACGTTAAATTGTGTGTGTGTGTGTGTGTGTGTGTGTGTTTCGTTTTTCTATCAGTTTAATGCCAAGCTCAACACAACCATGAACAGTTGCCATGACCTCTTGCTTTTACTTGTTTAGTTTAACGGGTAACACGCTAAATACACGAAGTGTGCCCGTACAGGGATGGGCGGTGCTATTTTAATGCCCCGAAAGACACCCTTTATTCTCAATAAAAAAAAGTGACGAATAAAAATAAAATAAACACCGTACTCTAACGCGAACATCCTGCCTCCGGTGATACGCACTCGGTACTGCGAAAACGGATGCTCGCTCATAACGTCCGCGAGCGAGTGCTCTACGTGGTCAACTGCACGAGGGCACCGGTGTGAAAAAAACTTGGAAATTGCCACACCGGGAGCCTAGGCGTACACGCGTTCACTTGTGTAGGCAGAGTGAAACAAGAGAAGAAGCCGCGGTGACGCGCAGGTCTTTCAGCGTGTTTGGCTCGGTCTCTCTCCGTGTGCCTCGACCACGTGCGCGGAAAAACGTAGCGCATACGTGCCCGTTCTGCACACAGAACGTGCTGCCTGCACGTCTTCACCAGTCCGCGGAATAAACGTAGCTGCGGAGAGGAGCTGCGAAAACGAAACTCCGCCTACGTGATTGTAACAGGGTATAATGTCCTCAGCGCGCCACGTCGTGGCCCCTATGTCGTAAGCACGATGTTTTTTTTACGACGTTCCCTTGGGTGACATCACGGCGGAAAACACTTGGCGAAATTAGCGTGCGAACACTCACGTAATTTAGAACGCAAATCAAACGTGCTCTGCTTCGAATTGAAGCTCATCGATCTGTATCGACATTATCGAAGACTCTGCAGTCGGAACAAAGACAAATAAGACGGAGGTGAACGTCGAATACAGCTTTACGGCCATCTTCAATGTTATTGTGTACCCACCCTTTCCAGTTTCCGTCAAGAAGGAGGAGAGGGAGAGAGAGGGAGGGAGGGAGGGAGGTTACCTGTAGATTGGACCTGGTTTGCTACCCTTGGTTGTGGGAGGGGAAGCTCGAGCTAAGGAAATAGAAGTGAGAAGAAGACGTTCCTATACGTTTTAATCACAACGTGTATTACGTTGTCATTTGAACAATTCTGAAACTGAGAAAAGGTTAAATGCAAGACAGGAAGTTATACAGTGTTTTTTGGAAATTGTCGTAAACCTGTCTGATAGGCTACAATTCTGGAGCTGCTATCGTTAAACGACCGCGAGAGTGTGTGAACTTCTCTGCTATTTGTGATGGTTTCATTGAGAATACAGTCGGCGACTTCGTTTTTTACAGCGAAAGCTGTTATGAGATCATTTCAACGGCCGTTTTTGGCGCCGTAGTTGTCCGCCGCCGCCGGTGTCCGTAACCGCTATCGCACGTAATAAGAAAAAAAAAGGAAATAAAAATTTCCAGGATGGAACGAGGTTCGAACCTGGGCCCTCTGCGTGGGAGCCCAGTGTTCTACCTCAGGGCCATGCCGGTGCTTGAAACTGCGTTGCAAAAAGACCCTATACAGGCTTCATGTCGGGAAGGAACCACATTAACATATGTAATGTAGTGTGGTAGAAGAGGAAAATAACAAGCAGGCGTCACACAAACGCGAATTCTGTAATCGGGCGTCACACAATGCGAATTGCGCAACGAGTGGGTTGTTAAATGCTTCCAACCCATTAGAAAGGCCTCTGCGATAATTCATCATCATTTGCCACAGGATCAACAAAGTGCACATAATGCCTTACAGGTGTTTAGCGAGTACCACGGTTCTCCGCAGAATGACGAAAAATTGCATAGTGGCTGCTTGCTTACTTCACAAAAATTATGATGATTTATAGCGTAGTGGGTTCCTCGCAAGTGCACTTCTATTGGTTGCCAAAGAAGCCCATAAGGCTGTCATGATCAATTTCGTCAGGCTCTCAATAAAGTTAATTCCCTCTCTCTCTCTCTCTCTCGCTGTCCGTTTGTCCGGTTAACGTATGTTATAAAGCGTGGTGGGACAGTTAAATAACGGCCCGGCGTCACACAATATGAATTACGTAACCAGTGGGTCGTTTAAAGCTTCCAACCCATTACAAAGGTCTCAGCCATAATTCTTCATGGTCATCAACCGTCGCGTCAACAAAATGCACATAATGCCTTATAGATGGTACCTCGCTTCTCCGCAGAATAACGAATAATGTCGTGGTGAATGCTTCCCAACTTCCCAAAAATTTTGATTTGTGGCGTAGTGGGTACGTTGCTAATGTACTTGTATTAGTAGCCACAAGAGAGTTTATAACGGGCTCTAGAAATGCCGCTCTTCCAGCTTTCGCTGTGACTGTGCTGCGCTTTCCGCGCAGGCCTGGCGATTTTTTTTTCTCTCTTTCGTTGATATAACTGGGCATCATGCTAGTCGCACCGGTACACATTACAATAGCCTGACCTATAGTATACACCTTGCAAGTATAAACATGGCGCTCCGAACGTGCGTGCACGTTCTTTGAGTTAGGGGACGGTTCGTTGCCATCAGGGGACTTTTCTCGGGAAAGCAAGTTTCACGCTTCTCTGGCACTTCCTTTGTAAAGTTCAGCGGCCTTGAAATGGCGACATCTTTCCGCACTTGTAAGTCGACTGAAGCGTGAGGCGGATAGACGCTGCAGCGAAGTCTTCTTCCCTCTTCTCTGAGCATATCAAATTTAATAACCATCGGTTCACTGCTTTCGTGTTAAACACTTCCTAGATCTGTCGACACGCCAAGCGACGTAGTATGTCGTGGGTATATAGCTGTCGCTGGCAAGAGTAATCTGCATAACATTTTGTTTTTTTGCCTGCTGCCAGCCGTACAGTATAGCAAGCAGGCACGCGTTTACGCCTTGATAGAGATGCGGGCTCGACGAAAGGGTGTGTCTAAATACGGAGGCAGCCTCGATCTACTGACGCTGGCTGCTCTCGCATTCGCAGCCGGCGATCGAGACGATGCTATCTCATACGGCCTATTTCCTATAGCTTCCGTTCTTTTGGGCCCATCAATGAATGCAGGAAATCTCGAGGATCGTGTCACGTTGTTTCCTTCTCAGTGCAAGGCGCTATAACCTAAGCTATTGGTTCTGTAAAAAGGTCCAATCCATCCACTTTTCGGCACTTCGCGCTTCGTAGGTTTCTTATTATTTGCCGAGAACGATTTTTATTTTGTTGTTGAAATGCGCGGCAGCTTTCGACCGTGACGACAGCTGTTTCCTTATGAGAAGTCACCTGTCTCAAAACTATTTCGCCGTTCAGCACAGCTTGTAGGAAAAGCTCCCGTATTAAGATCGAGCGATGGGCTGTGAAGCGAGAGAAGGGAGTCGTGATTGATAACCGTTGCACACGGAATCGAAGGATAGTGGGCGAGTTACTATCACGTGCTAAAGACGTTGCGCTGCTCCCTTTTGAGGAAACAACGCAGCATAGGGTCCTTGAGTCACTTTGGTTCGTTAATTCCTGTAAACCAACAGCATAACGTCCAGTTGCAAATTTAGCTGCAGCTTGCGTTAGATCATCTACGTTGGGTGGCACTTGGTGAGAGTATGCCAGCAACGAAACAGATAAAGGAGCAAGAAGGGACAAACAACTGACCTTAGTTTTGAGAAAATGCACGAACGCATACCCAACGGAGCGTGCGTGCCAGCACAGCGTGTCACTTGAAAACGAGCTAACTGAAATGTTATATGTATGATAGACAGGTCACCTTCTACAGTGAGGGTAGATTTCTGAGATCTTAGATATATTCTAATTTCTGTTCATTTAATACATTCAGTAGTATATTTTCCGTGAAGCTTTATTGAAAGGCCATGTTAGTTTTTTTTCTAAGGGTTTTACGTATAACCTGAATTATGTGGCTGAGCTAGATTGTCACCCTTGCCTGCACGTATATAAAAAGGCTTGCCGTCAGCGCTGTTGTCAATGCACAAGACAGGGTTAACGAAATCAGCCATTCACGAGCAAAGGACGGCGCGCAAGGACGCGGCGGCAAAATAAGCAAACGAAATTGTTTCACCGGTGGCCTCAAGCAGGTGTGGATACCATCTCTCGAGCTGTGCCAGAGCAAGGTCACCATCTTCTGCGCCGCTTCGATATTCGCGGCCAGCCAGTGAAGCCGTCAAGCGAGACGTTATCTGATGGCGTTGCTCAAAGCCGTTAGGCGGGGCGTTATCACAGAGCTCCTTTTTAGCGTCGCCAGTGGGATCAGTGGTATAGAGGTGATCAGCAAAGACGCAAGGCTGCTGCGGAACATAATAGCAACCATCACGCGGTCATCAATTTGCTATTCTTGGCACTGCAAAACGGAGGCGTGCTCGATTATTCAGCCAGTTTAGTCTTTGTGGGGATGAATCGAAGCACAAAACAAAGGTATTTTTACAGCGTGGTAAGCGATGGGCGCCCATAGCGTAGCTTTAAGGGGAATCTTTGTTTGCCTACCTTCTACGATTTTTGCGAACTGCTGCTTCAACGGCAGGAATTGGTCAGTATACGAACACACGTTAATAGATGCACGTTAACGGCACGTACTTTGCGCGTGCGCGCAGGGAAAGTACCAGCGGACGCGCTTATATAATCTCTGCATGCTGACAGGCACAGTGGTGACAGTAAACAAACCAGCCTTCAGCATGATAAAAAGAAATGGTAGCAACTTTATCATGAGTGCGAGCTTGAGTTTAATACACACAAAATATTATGCCTTAAGGGCAAGTCTATGTCGCAATAAAAAAGACAGAGAGAGAGAGAGAGAGAGAGTAGACGATACTTCTAGTACGTCAGCGGATAGCATTGACCAAGAGTTAGCCGACATTAACGATCATTTAGACAATACTGATCTAGAGTTAGTCTACATTAGCCACTGCTAGTCGTGTTCGAGTCACCGTGATAGTTGAATCGGACTAGATATCGGACACGCCCCCATTCGAAAATGCGTGTGAAATAGACCTATGAAAGAGACAGTGTTGAATTAAATTAAATGTGTATACGTGAAAGGTGAACACATAACGTTAGCTCATAGGTATCTTTTTGGAATAGCCCATTATATGGAATACATCTTTGCATACATCCACTGCAGTCGCTTGACTTTGGGACCCTCGTCTGCATACTACTATCTACGAATTCTGTATTTTGAATTAATAAACTGAAACTGAAACTGACTTGCATGACCTTGTTTGATTTATCCAATCGGTAAATGCCACTGCCCGGTGTGCCCGCTTTTGGTGTCACCGTGAAACAAGAGCTTAAACGAAGTTACATATACGTGTCTTGTCTGTGCATTGCACCTTTCATCAAAGTTCTCTATGCGTGAGGTGTCGTATACATATCATATACGTTGTTTGTCAACCTCGCATTCGTAACCATTTCACACTGTGCATCGGCCTTATTTGGTGTTCGCATTCCGACATATAACTTGTGAGCAGCGCATCGGATGAACGTGAGATTAGAGTTTATGATCCGCTGTGCTGGTAAATCATGCCAAACTTGTGCAATTTTAATGCGATATTTTGCCGAAGAGGATCAGTTAGATCGCCAAGTCACAAAGCAGCTTGACGCCGTAAGAACGAAACTTGAGGCAGATTCTCATTCAGGGTGCATCATTATAATGTTAGCTGCTTCGTTCTCGTGCATGGTTCTCATACAGCGCTGTACTAACGAGCGCCTCAAACGCTAGCGTCCCAGCTGCCTCTCCTGATTACTGCTGAAAACTCTATCGCCTGCATCGTACATACCTACGGCAATTCGTCTCCTTCTTATCAGCGTAATAAATCAACGAATGTCGGTGCGGTTGAACGGCCGGCGAAAGTCAAAGCACGCGTGCAGTGGGGACAAGGGCGTGCCGCATGTCCTGCAGCGAGACAACGCGACTCAAGTACGGGCTTGGCTTGGCCGGCTGACTTCCTTCCTTACAAGCGGGCACGTGGCTCTGGAACGTGTACAGTGCGTAGACTGTAGGGTATACGTGAAACAGCGGTCGCTCAGCGAAGCGTGGCGGCAAAGCTGACCGACATATCTCGCTGGCCCCTCGGCATTATAACCGAGTCCTTTCACTCGTATTGCTGGAGGAGGGGCGCGCAGTCTCTCTCTTGCGGTGCGCTACGAAAAAACAATATTGCGCGTGCTCCTGGAGTTAAGCCCGATTAATGGGAACAGCAGGCCTCTTCTCTTCCCGCCCGCGGGCTTCCGTAAACAAGAACATTCCGTACGTTATGAAACGGATCAGCGCACTGCCTGCGAAGGTGGTTCGACAAAGTATGTTATGCATCGGTGAACAAGCAGACGGGGTGTTTACAAATAATTGTACATGGCAACACAGTTGCTTTCATTTAGTTATTGCTCGAAGTCTGTGTGGACATGAGAATGTCAGTGCACACTTGAACAAAGCAATTGCGCCTGAACGCGAGCGACAGCCGCATAATTTCGTCTTGCCGAGATAGTATAAGCCATGGAATGTGGCAGCGCTTGGATTACGTGCGTCAGTAGGACGTAGTGTGTTGCTAGGTCACGACATTTGTAGCATTATTTTACGGAACATGCGGCAATGATTTGATATTAAGTCACCAATGTATTTCATATTGTGTAGCCACTTGTACCGCAATTGCTGAATGCCAACAGTAGCGGGAGTCCTTTGTCAGGCCTTTGCAGCCTTTTGCTCTTGTAGATTCTTAATGGAAGCAAATAAACTTCAACCTTTAAAATAGGAGCTTGAAGAGATGAAAAATCCTTAAACAGGGGGTGTCGTTGGAGCCTGGCTTTGCGTACGTATACACGCTAAGAAAAAATCATCTCGTTTGACTCTCTTTTTATACATGTGAGATTCACATGTCTCTCACTCTCTTTAAAAAGTCAAACTGACTCTCGTTTCATCACATTGACTCTCCTAAAGACAGTCAATGTGACTTTCTAAGGAGAGTCAACGTGCCTCTCTAAAGAGGGTGCTACACGTGTGACTCGCATGTACAAAAGAAGAGTCGCAATTCTTAGTGTGTACGTCAAGAGCTTGGAACTCACTACTTATCGGCAATTTAGTTCATCCAAATGAGGTTTTCGAATGAACGGTACATTAAATGTGGCTTCACACGTGCGCGATTTGCAAGAGCGGCTCCCTGCGTTCGGCACAAAGGCATTATCCGCTCGGTGGAATAGGCTGCCATTGATGGCAGACTTTTGATTTAGCACGGCTCACGCCTGTCACTCCGTTTGCTGGGCCGAAGGAGCCGACGACCACTCACTTTCTACTACTGGGCGAGACCCGATGAATATCTCGGCGGTCACTTCACTAAACATGAGGCTCGTTTCGTTCCTGACGAGAACTGAGAGAAAAATGTGACGCGGATGCTTGAGTTCAACAGCAGAAACGCGGAAAACGAAGAGAAAGTGCGTCGCGTGTCGTGCGTCGCGGAGCATTAAAGCACGTCGTCGACAACGAGAAACAACAACGAGAAAAGAACTGAGGAGCCGCACAAGCGTGACATCTTCTTTCTTTCTTTCTTTCTTTCTTTCTTTCTTTCTTTCTTTCTTTCTTTCTTTCTTTCTTTCTTTCTTTCTTTCTTTCTTTCTTTCTTTCTTTCTTTCTTTCTTTCTTTCTTTCTTTCTTTCTTTCTTTCTTTCTTTCTTTCTTTTGAATTGTTTCCCAGACACTTGTAGATGACAAATTTGTGCCATCGGCCTGCGGGCATCGCGTGCCACGCGTGTACAGAAAACGGCTCAAGCGGAACGTGCTTTCCCCGAGTACGGCATTTTTCTGCGTCGCTTTTTCATTGCTTCCTATTTTCTTACCTTCCTTTATCCAGCATGCGCGGAAGTGTTCATTCGGTTTCTAAGTGGCCCCATCTTTTGGAGGCCCGTACTTTTTTCTAGCTGTGGAGGAAGTAATTTCGAACAGCTGAGGCCCTGATAATTTACCGGCTCGCGGCGGTTGCCACTACAGCGTGTGCAGCCGAGTTATATAGAGGCAGGATCGCATCTCCTCCACTATACCGCTGAGGGATCGCTGGAACATACTGCATACTCTTGCGAACCAATAGCCGAGGAAGTATACGACTCTAATCCTTATTAAACAACCAACGTAACAGCGAATAGCCCCATTTGCGATCGTTTATTCAACATGCGGTTACACAAAGCGGCATGTGTCAATTCTTAGCCGACATTAATCATCTTTAATTAGCGGTATCCACTATTTAGCCAACCTCATCCAGTGCTAACACGTGCTGCTGTAGTGCACGAGCGAATGCGGTAGTTTGATTGGAACAGATACATTCAGAGCACCCGTCACATAATGTAGGTGGGAGAGGCTCGCGATGACATTGTACTAAATAAAGAATTCTGGCAGTGGCACTGTCGCATTTAATGGTACAGATACATCGTACATGTGGTCAGCTTGCAACGACAATAAAAATTTGGGTGATGGAGGCAACTACACAATAATGACTGCTGTACGTAAAGACAACAATGACAAATCTGCATACGTGTACGCGTGCTTTCGCTGTTGCTTGCGAGTAAAACAGAATGGAACTGCATGGGCTGTGTTCCCTTTGTTTTCTCGGTTTACATCGTATTTGACGTCAATAAGAGAGAACGAAACAAGCGAATGAATTTGGGGCATCTCGCTGCGTTCAAATTGCGAGAACTGCGGGAATGCGGCCACACCCATACCCTTTGTTTCTTCGTAGTGTTTGTATTAATCCGAGGCTTCTTGAACTATTTCGTTTCGACAGCCTACACGCAAGCGACGCTAAATTTTGCTTTGCAGCATCTCTAGCGGCACGTATGTTAATAGGAGACATTAGGTGGATGAGTTACCGTCGTGCTTGTCTGAGTCGACATCTCATTAGTAATGAAGACCTCACAGAAGCTGAAGTTTAATACATAATCTGAAAAGTTACTATCAGGTTTATCGGCACCATTATTAGACGTCGTATAGACGACGTGAAGTAGAATAAGCGTTCTACTTTCACCGGCTTGAATATTAATGAGTTGTTCACCGTAGATGTGATCGACTCTGTACATGCAGCGAACGTCGTCCCCTCGTATCTCTGCTTGTGTGTGTGTTGTGCGCGTGTGTGTTTGTGTGTGTGTGTGTGTGTGTTAGCAGATCACTCTGTGAAACGCTTCGACTGAGACCCAACTTTTAAAAAACAGAAGCTTCTCCCTGCAAGTGAAGTTGAGTCCCCAAATTAAATAGCCAAGCAGTCCAGGTCTTGCAACGGAAGAAGAGATAAGCAACGAAATACTGGAAAGCCGAAACTTCCTTCATTTTCGCCAAAAAACAACACCACCAACAACAAGAGAGGGCGCGTCAAATCACTAGTGTATAATCTTTTCTGTCTTTTTTTTTTCAAGTTTAATCGCACCGTTTAATCGCGACTCGTCC